>NW_003303496.1:58096-70626 GCF_000142945.1 Phytophthora infestans T30-4 | reverse complement strand
GGCTCGTAGATCATTTCCTGGATGCGGTTCAGCGATGCCAATTCCGACTTGCGAGCCAAGATTACCCGACTGACCTTCGATTCCAGCGCTTCAGTGGCTAACGAATCCGCGGCCGCGTTGTATTCTCGTACAACGTGAAGCTATTTAACTGATCGAAGCTTGGCGTGAGTTCCTTGTGAGTATTCAGCAGCGCTAGCAAAGTTTCCTTCCTGCATGCGATCACCCCAAGTGATTGTTGAATCGCGAGCCTTGAGTCACCAACGATGACTAAATCCTCGGCACCGTGCGCAATAGCAGCCTTGACACCGTAAATCATCCCTGTGTACTCTGCCTCATTCACCGTGGTGGCCGAGAGGTAAGCGTTTGCAGCAATCACTACCTTCCACTCAGGAAGGCTCCACAGCACCCATGAACAACTCCCGTAGCCACCGTACTTCTCTGTCTTCGCTGATCCGTCAAAAGACATGACGAATCCGCTGTAATTACGGGAAAGCTTGGCGTACAGCAACGCGGGGTCCATTCGAATAGTCGGGGAACCCTTGTTTGGAGGTGCCACCGGCGCGAGCGAGTCTTCCAGGTCGACGAAGCTCGTGATGCTTGACTGCAGTAGCTGCGCAAAGGCGACATCCTTCTCCTTCACGCGCTGCACCTTAAGGTGCCACTGCGATAGCAGCACTGCGAACTGGACCGCGCGTCCGAAGAGAGACTTCGATTTATGCACCCACTCTAACGTCGAGAATCGTGTATAGACATGTAGCGTCTTTCCTGCCAGCTGGACGTAACAGATCTTCAACAGCAGAAGTAACGCCAAAACTTCCTTCTCAGCAGGATGGTAGTTCATCTCGGCCTCCTTGAGCACCCGACCGAGGAACCGTACGGGGTGTAACTTGCCGTCATGTTCTTGCATTAGCGTAGTGCTCAACGCCCATTCATTCGCAAAGAGCATGACGTGAACTTCTTTCGACCGATCGAAGTGCCTGAGGATGGGTGAATGTGAAACACTCGTCTTCAATCTTTCGAAGGAATGACGTGCCACAGAAAGGCCACCTTCAACGACAAAGTCTTCATCCTTGAGCTGGTACAGCCCGCACCGTAGACCGCGAAGTCTTGAATGAAGCGGCTGTAGTAATTAACCGCTCCAAGAAACGACTGCATGCCCTTCTTACTCGTTGGAAACGAAAGCTCGGTGATAGCCGCAAGCTTCTTGGGGTCAGCTCTGATACCTTCTGGCGAAATTTTATGCGACAGAAAGTCCACCTTGGGTTGGCAAAAGATGCTCTTGGTGAAGCTAATGCTGATCCGACACTGTGCGAATCTTGCTAGCAATCGGTCCAGCGTCGCCAGGCAGCTGTCGAAATCCTCGCCACCGAAGCAAATGTCATCCACAAACGACCGTCGACCAAATACAGGTACCAGCGATGATTCGTCTGGCTCCCCGTTCGTAAACATGTCAGCGACGGGGCTGTTGACGAGTTGTAGTACAGGGTCGGTTTCTACCGGTGCTTCGCGGTCTGCCGCGAACTTCGTTTGAAACGAACCATCGGCGCTTGGCCCACGACGTTCCTTGGCCTGTTCTTCAGCTAAACGCATCCTCTCCGAGTATTCAAACCAACCTCCTTTAGGCTGAACGAACCCCCAGAGTGCGTTGTCAATCATACGCTGATAGATCATCGGCGCGTTCTTTAGCCCGAAGGGCATGCGTAACCACTCGAAATGTCCGAGTGCGCAGACGAACGCCGATACTTTACGCGCTCGCAAGGTCATCATGACCGCCCAGAAGCCGCTTGCTGCATCCAGCGAGCAGAACCATAGGTAGCGCTCGAGATCTGTTAACAGGTCGTCGACTAGCGGCATTGCATATTCCATGATCGCGGTGATAGCATTCACCATCTTGTAATCAATGCAGAGCCGGATGTCCAGCCCGTTCTTTTTCATCACAATCACGATCGGCGATGCCCATGGACTGTCTGAAAAGACGATCAGTCCTGCACGCAATAAAGCGCGCAGCAGCTCGTACAGCTTGCCGAGAAATCGCAGCGGCACGCGTCGGGCACGCTGTTTAATTGGGGCGTGCCCCTGTGTGTCGATATCGCATACCGCTCCGTAGGCTGGCGGCGGCAGTGCGTTACCACTAGCAATCAGGATGTGCTCGTGGTTCTTTAGCGTCGCGACTAGACGTTCTCGGCGTTCAGTCGACATCTCAGGATCAGCAACATTAGGCGCAGTGTAGTCAATTGTCGTGTTGATCTCTTCGGTCAGGTCCGGCAGGAATGCCAGCTCCTTCGCGTAGTCGTCCAAGCCAATGTTGTTAGCTGGGTGTTCGTAGAAATCATTTCTCGTATCCTCCGTTGCTTCATTTCCCTCGGTTGTTAACACTCGAGCAACCGAGATGTATGTTCCGTCCAACGCCGCTACGGATTCTTCCCTTGACTCAACATTGGCATCCGCTTTGATTTCAACAGTCGGTACTTGGTCCATCTCCTTCCCATCCTGGTTTCCCATTTCTGGGCCATCTGCCGAGTCGTCGTTCGCAATATTGAATGCGTGGGCCGCCGACATATTGGGTTGTTGACTTTTGTTCCGCTCCTCGTTCTGCCGCTGTCTTGACATTTCGGAATTCGCACCAATCTTGCAATGAATACTCGGTGCCGTACTCAACACCTTCTGCGCAATGCCTGTATCCTCTGGATCAACCACCGATGGCTCGTTCGCAGATTTGGTGACACACAAGGCCGGGACAGCTTCGTCAGAACGGGTGACTCCATTCAATCCAGTGCCGTTGCTTCTCGCTTCCGTGGTCACCCCTGACTGGACACTAACACTCGTTGGCGTATGTACCACGTTTACCGGCCTCAGTAGTTCGTGTGTACGCACTACCGAGGCTTCGTTCGCGTTATTGCCTCCGCCATGGGTTGTCGTGTACGTGTCCAAAGGTTCTGCGGAAGGCTGACCGTCGGCCGAATCCCCGGCTGTCACCCCAGACGCCAGACAGGCTTCCACTCGTTCACGTTCTTCCAGGATCAGTGCCCAGCGCTCTGCACATGTCAGACGATCACTAGAATCCACTAGCGAGTCTTCTAGAGGTCGTGCTAGCACCCCACCGGGTTCTGGGTAGTATGGTCGATCAACTGCTGAAGGCTGAGTTGCAAGCCATTGTTCGTAGATTTCGCATTCACGCTGAAAGAGCCCGCGGTCTCTACAACCTTCGTAGTCTAACACTTGCCAGTCTTGGTACTTCTTGGACTCCAGACGCACATAGCCGTCACCTCGTGGCAAATCCCCATCTGGAATCCACATAGCGATCGAGTCGTGTGCTGGTAGGTACACAGTTCGATCAGACACGTTGGTCAATCGAATGCTCTGAGGCCGTCCACGTCGAAACCTCGTCACTGACGGGATTAGTTTGTTCGTTCGACGAACCCACAGTACGTGTTCTTCCAGCCCGACTTGACGCTTCGCTAGTCGATATTCTCGCCACTCGTGCGCTTGAATGTCCAACCGCTCGGGTGGCCCGGCGTTAACATGGGAGCCGTATTCTTCGCTGTCGATCATGTTCTTGGTCTTTATCAGCGGGATTTGGACTTCGTGCGGTAATTGCGCCGCGCCGTGGAACAGGTCCAACCGGATCCCGGCTGGGATCATAAAGTCGGTCCCGAGTACCACGTCGACGCCTGCACTATGCGCCATTACCCACATCTCAAACTCGTACACCATCTCCCATCCGAGCGTAATCTTGACGCACGCTCGTCGCGTCGTAGACACCTTGCCTTCGTTGATTCCTTGAATGTCAATGCGGCGTCCGTGATCAGGTACATCTCGGAGTCGCAACTTCTTGGCAAAGGCGTCAGTGATCACACTAACGTTCGCTCCTGTGTCGAGGAGGATCCTCGTTCGCTGGTCGTTCACAGCGCCTTGCACCAGAGCTCTCATTCTGATCCGTCGGTCGAATTTCTTGGCCGACCACCACCCCTGTCTCTCGCCAGGGCTCAACTTCATCATCTTGGAGTGACCCTTGGGCTCGTCTCGCGCTGCACTCGAAACCAAGCCGAGCGAACCCTCGCTGGTGCCCTCATCAGCATCAGCACACTCCACTATTTCTCCAACACCTCCACCGAGGATTCTACTCCTCTCCTTTTCATTTTCCGTCGCGTTCACACTTGTTACGTATTTATCAGACCATTCACTCTGCCCCATGAAAGCAAAGATACACTCTGCTTCCATTGAAGGCTCGGTTAACTGTGGCAGCCCGATAGGGACCAACCCAGTTGTAGTTGGCGGGCTGCCTAGTTTAAATGACGTTCTTGAACGACGGCCTTGAGCTCTGGCGGGAGTTCCTCCTTCGTGCCTTTGGTGCGCACAAATTTGGCAAGGTCTTGGAAGTTGCGGAAAAGTTCGCATTGTCCAGCATCGTGGAGTTGTTTGCAGAACTTGCATCGCTTGTTACAGTAGTGGGCGGAGTGACTCATGCCACCGCACACCGCGCATGGTCCGTACTGTGGGCGTCGGTTGTCGCGGTTGAAGTCACGTCGACCGCGTTGGTCCTGATTGAACCCACGGTCACCACCTCGGCGATCTTGATTGAAGCCATTATCGCGATCAGGCATGTTTCCACGTGGTTGACGGTTGTCTGAACGTGCGTAGGTGCCTTCAGCAGCTGCACGGCGCTCATTTTCGTTAGCCGCGGCGAGGTATCGGTCGTTTTCGTCCAATGAGAAATCACCGTCCGTATTATCGGGCTGAAAGTCGTTGTACTCGTCTTGGACATCGTCGTAAGCGTTCGGATCTTCGTTTGAATACTCGGTGCCTCCCTGAGCAGCTTCACGACCTTCTAATTCAGCTAGTAGGTCATCCACCGTGGCTTCAATGAGCGTCACTCTTGGTTTGTTGCGGTTGTCATCGCGGTGGCGGTCATCACGCCGGTTGTTGCGGGCGAATCCATCGTCGCGTATCATGACTCTTAGAGTATCGGTACTCACTGTCACGCTTGGCCATCCTCTCCTTGCCCTTGAGAACATCTTCGATGATCTCTTCGAGCTCGTGAATGTCGGCGACTCGAGCGTGGTAGAGACTCTCCGCTAGTTTGTCATCGTCGCATGTTGCCAGGAACTGCTGTACGTGTTCTTTCGCGTCGCGACCACTCTTCTCAAAGTGTAGACGGGCGGTCCGAGCGTAGCCGTTCAGCCTGTTTATGTAGTCGCACAGATGTTCATTTCGTTCCCGCTTGGCGGAGTAGTAACGCGACAGTGCCGTCTGCGTGAACTGCGAGCAGTAGTAGCGGATGAACGCATCGCTCAGCAGCTTCCACTTGCGCTTCGTCTTCTTCGGAAGTTGACGGAACCAATGAATGGCTCCGTCCCGGAGACTTAGCTCAGATGGAATGCACCATTTATCGGCATCTGTGTGGGTTCCAGTCATTTCATAGACGAACCCACGGAGCCACTGCATACAGTTCTCGCTCTTGTTGCGAGAGCCTGAGAACGGCGTGATGCGATCCAGCGGTCGGTGCGAAGCCATTTCAATCCTCGGTGTTGGGTCCACGTCGTTCAGCGTCGCTAGCTCATTCATCTGACGCATCAACTCGAGTTGAGGATCTTCCTCGGCGAATGTACGCACCAAAATGTCATCGTCACTGGACGAACCATCGCTGTCGACTTGACGACGTCCGGCACCACTTTTGGGAGCTCGCGCACCGCCTCGGCGACCGAACGAACCCTCGTTACTTGCGTAAATACGTTGCATACGGCTCTCCGAACGTGGCGTAACCATGTGCGAGTCTTGAAAGTACGGTGAAGCTTCGGTAGTGCCAAAGGCACCACGCTCAGCTCCACGCTTGGTCGGAGGAGTACGAACGCGTCGTTGGGGCGTCGGCGGCAGTGGAATCTTAGACGGATCTTCATCTTGAATCATCGGTCGACTCACAGGCTGCTTTCCGGCATTGATGCCAACAGCGCCAAACGCCTTCCGAAGCTTCTTCTTCCATTTCTGGAGAGCAGCTCCGGCTTCATGTGGACTCCAATCCTGGAGCGACATCGTCGATGGGTACGTCTCGTTCTCGAACCCCAGCGACAACAGTAGCGAGACTGAATCCTCGGCAACTTGACTAGTCGAAACCGAGTTGACTGGGTATTGAAGTTCCTGCGCAAGCGCAGGCCAGTCGGCCTTTTTCTTGGGGATGGGCTTGAACAGCTGCATCCACTCATCATTCTGCATCAGCGCTTGTACGCGGTCGAAAACGCGCTTGGCGGCTGGTGTATCACCGTTGATAGGTGGGCGAGGTGCCTTCAGCAGTGCTGAATGCTTTGCACTCGCCACCGAAGGTTTAAAACCCTCGGTCCCATCGTCATAATCATCATAGGCCGGTTCCGGTCCCGCAACATCATCGAGCTCGTCCGCGAGGTTCCTCGAAAGGGACTTGGTCGCCCCGCTCAGCCCCGATGATAGCGTGGCCGTCTCCGGCGTCGCTGCGCCTGGCTCTGGAGCCGGCGTCTTATCTTCGTAATCTTCATAATCGTGGGCGTCAGGACCGATGTCCGCTTCGTCGTCGAAGCTCACTGAAAGCTCGGTGGCGGCTGCAAAGCGCGCAGCCGGGCTTGAACTCTCGTTGCGAGCCCCGCCAGACTTGGCAGGCGTAACTGGTACCGTCGGTTGTCCTTTCGCCATGTTTCTTGTCTTTTTCTTGTTCTTCTTCTCTTGGTAGCTCGTAAACTGGAAGGCCATACAAACAGCTCACAACGGTCACAATCTGTTCCCGGGTCGCGGCACCAGTTGTGGTGTTGGAAATCCCACGTGAACTCTACCGTCTTACCCCGCATATAAGGCATATGTGTTCTAAATAAAATACGGGATTCGCTCGACATCTAGCTTAAACCTCAATTTGACCACCTACCTAATTAGAACACATGTGGCTGACACCTACTTAAAACACAAGGCTGTACCAACCAATGAATATTCGTGAGAGCTCCCAACCAACCACCCTTCTGAACAAACTTGTCGGTGCTGCTGTTACTCGGCTTTAATTCTCTAAAAAAAATTATTAACACAGCCATGAGTACTGAGCGACGTAGCTATAGGTAAGTACTGTTGACAAGGACAATAAGCTGGTGTCCAAATTCTCGTACACGGTTGAAAATCCTCTGAAAACGCTGTGCTTGGTTCGCTCCGGATCATATTTCGCAGTGAAAGTAGATGGATACATAATATAATACACGTGATTACATGTAATGCAAACAATTCTTATTAAAAGAAAAAAAAACAATAATAGAATTCATAATATTACAGTAACAAGCAAAACCTCCGCAACAGAAAGAAAAACCCGTTACCAATCACAACATCATGTGAACTGCACGCAGGCGGGTTTGAACCCTACCCGATCGCGTAGGAGGGTCAAGCAAGCCAGATTCCAGGACCCACAAACTTGATTCTTCAAAGTCAAACAATTTGTTCGCTGTACAACACATAGGCTTTCTAAACGAATATAACACACAAGCAGTGTTGTATTCATTTACAGCACATATGCCTTATATGCGGGGTAAGACGGTAGCTACAGATGTAGTTGGGATGTTCCCACAACAATACGTCTACTAGGATAGTAAACGATCGTTCGGGCGGACCTGAAGACCCCAGTTCTGCCCTTGCACCGGGACAAACTGGACCTTGTAAACTACTTATATAGGCCAACCAGTAAAATAAGAACACGCTACTAGCACGAGCAAAGCTAGCAGGTGTTTTGAATCCTCGTGGTCCCAACAGCGGAAGGGTACCAGGCACGGGTAAGCCTTTTACGAGATCACCGAGTGTTCAACACTCGGCTGGAAGAAATAAAAGGGAGGCAATTCAAGCACTCCCAGTCGTGCAAATAGGCAACAATAAGCCGTCACGTAAAACCTCCCGATAATAATCGGCCAATACACAAAGTCTCTTGGCCTTGCCGGATGAACCCTCGCTACAGAGCTTCGAGTTCACCGACAGGCATAACACACTCAAACAAGCTTGACCTGACGCTTACCTTGAAGCCGGACGTCGCTCTGTGTGCTTGAGTGGAAATTCTGTTATGTATTTAAGCTTACCCTTTCGGGTCTATTCCTAATAAGAAGTCCTAATCAAGTATACAAATATCAAGTGAACAATGATCCGTTATGGATCTTCTTGCATGCCAAGCGTCGTCTGCACCGTCGCATGAGCATCTTTAACGGTCCGCGCCCTGTCCCAGACGGTGAACGTGTCTTCCAAAGGTCGCTGAGTATTCCGCGAACTCATCCCAACCGCCCCTGAGGGTTCGTACCGTAGATGGTCCGCTGAATGCGAATCCGGCCAGTCCATTAATAATAATAAGGACAGCCTGGATTCAGTGACATAGGGCCGTATCCGATACTTGTTGAAAAATCGGAGGTGACGCCGTCGAGTCCCTTGCACCTTGGCGTCTCCGTACATCACCCGACCGAGGGTTCGTCGCTTGAACAACTTGGGCGGTGTCACGTCTTTGTCGACGGGTGATAATCCGCAACCACGGAGAAATCACTACACCACAGTAATATAGCAGTGATGACTCGGCGACAGACGAAAGCCAAGAAACGCGTTAGGTTTGCAGATGAACACTCGGAGGAGGTCTCAAAAGCTCAAGAACAGAATGAAGAACGACGAGAGACGTCCACCGAAGATTCATTCGGCGAAGATTTGCCAGACCATCCTCACAAGACTGTACCAGCGGCATTTCCCGATGCGGAAGATGTTGACCCAGTAGCGATACAGCGGGAACGACGCAGACGGATACTGGTGGCACAAGACGAGGAGCAGAAGTGGTTTAGCATCAAGAAGGTGCTTCAGGGCCAAGCAGAAGAGCTGAGTTACAAAGAAGCTCGAGATGCCTGGAAGTATGCTGACCGGGTTCGTATTGTCTGAAGACGGCGTGCTTCACTATCTTGGGATTGAATCGTCGATACGACCACGGTTGGAAGGAGGACATCAAGGTGTAGTGAGAACGTTCCATCGCGTTAAGTCCGATTATTATTGGATCGGCTTGTACGCTGACGTGGAGAAGCATGTGAAGTCATGTCCAGATTGCAGCTCGAGTAAAAGCCGTCCACAGCTTCGTGGATACTCACCTGGCAACGTACTAGCGGAACGACCTTTCCAGATCGTCTCGATGGACTTCGTGATCCCACTACCGAAATCTCGCAGGGGCAACACGGCGTTGCTCCTATTTCAGTGCTCGTTCACGGGATTCGTTATTGCCAAGGCTATGTCAGATACGACTGCACTGAGTGTTGCCCAAGTGTTCGAAGAATGTGTGTACCGACGGTTCGGAGCCCCATCATTAATACGGCATGACCGCGACCCACGCATAATGAGCGAGGTGTTCCAAGCGTTCGCAGAGATGATGCAGTCAAGATCAAGAGCGACTTTGAGCTATAGGCCACAGGCTAATGGACAGCAGGAACGCTCGGTGAAGTCAGTGATGGGGTTCGTACGGGTGTACGCGGAAGACCCTCTACAGCAAGATTGGGACGAAATCGCGGAGAAGCTAGTATTTGCTATTAATACTTCTCAAGACACTACGAGGAAGGAAACGCCGTTCTACCTCGTTCATGGTTGGGATGCGCAGTCGACGTTGCGGGCAATGTCGTCATCACTCAAACGAGGATTCGGCAAGCAGTCTGACGCACTGGCGTGGCGGCGTGAGATCAATCGACAACATGAGGTCGCCCTCACTATGGCCAAATATTATCAGGCTGTAGAAAAGGAGCGAAGGGCAAAAAAGCATAATGATGCTCTGAGTCGACTGGAAAAAGCTGCTGTACCTCAACCAAGTGAAAACGAGCACTCGGCGGACCCCCTAGAAGCTTCAGGAGAGATGGAAGATCCTGCAAGAGCTCCCCCGAGATCTCTTTTTGGGATTGAGAGCCGGGCGTGGCTGTACATGGAACGCGTCAAACCGGGCTTGACAAAGAAATTAGCTCACCGATGGCATGGACCTTTTCGGATCAAACGCAAGGTGGAAGAGTTTGCGTACGAGCTGGAACTGCCTGACCGAAGTGGGTATCGCTTCTACCCAGTAGTGCATGTGTCGAGACTCAAGGCTGTCAACGAGTTCAACAGTCGACCGAACACTCGGTTACGACTAATGAAGCAAGACTCGACTTCGATGAGGAACTACTGCCTGAAGACAGCTGGGAACCAGATCAAGTTGCCGGTGAATATGAGGTCGACGACAGAACACCCCTGTCGACGAGCACGGAACGTGCTGTACGCGAGTTCAAAGTCAAGTGGGTTGGCTATGAAGATACAACTTGGGAACCATCATCAAACTTGTCATGTGGAGGTCTGCTGTACGACTATTTGCGAGCCAAGAAGAGCGAGAATCGGCTGCAGATGGCGCAGGTGGCGGACGAAGACTAGCGTGACTGGATCACGTGTGAACTGTCCACAGGGCGATGCAGCCTGTGGTAACAGACGAAAACCGTTACTGTAACAACAAATTGTATATGCATTTGAAGAACAACATGAACATGATTACGCTGTGGAAGTGGATTAAGAATAAGAAAACATGAATGCCGACCGGAGAGCGACCACTGAAAACGAAGTCACGCGGGATACCTCAACAGTTGGCTGAGATGCTGGAGACCGTCGTGGAACACGCAGCGAGGACATCATCGAAACCAACAGCAGTCTCGAGGCGACGCTGAGTGTGTATATCGCCGTGGAGAGGAGGCGCAACGCTGAGCTGCACTTGGTGACGAGCCATTGCAGTCAAGTACTGGATTATCGAGGTCATCATGTGATCGACCGATGCCTCCGTACTTTCAGCCAGCATGGCGCGCAGCGAATCTTCGGTGAGTGGTGGCGGACCACCAGCTGGGGCAGGAGGAGCAGCAGGAGCCATCTCCGCGGATTCAGCGACGACGGGGAGTGCTGCAGGAGCTACCACAGGGAGTGAAGAGTCCGGGGCAGCGGGCGCCGGAGGGTCGGTTGATGACGCTGCTGTCGGAGGAAGTGCAGCAGACTGAGGGGCGTTCGAACCCTCGGTCTTGCCCTCCTGAGAAATAAGTCGAGTGATACGAGGTGATGAGCAAGGTACCGATGATTCAGGAGAAGGATGGGCTTACGTACCTCCAGCTGCTCACGTTCGCGACGTCTACGAGGATTGAGACGCTGAAAAGCGTCGGACACGGCTCGATTCAGACGCTTGGACATACGGTGGCGAGATGGTGAATTGAAGAATGAAGAAATGTCACAACGGGCACCAGTGTCGTGGCTTCCATTGCGACAGGGGCAGTTGTGGTGTAGTGATTTCTCCGTAGTTGCGGATTATCACCCGTCAACAAAGACGTGACACCGCCCAAGTTGTTCAAGCGACGAACCCTCGGTCAGGTGATGTACGGAGACGCCAAGGTGCAAGGGACTCGACGGCGTCACCTCCGAGTTTTCAACAAGTATCGGACTCCCCCTATGTCACTGAATCCAGGCTGTCCCTATTATTAATAATGGACTGGCCGGATTCGCATTCAGCGGACCATCTACGGTACGAACCCTCAGTGGCGGTTGGGATGAGTTCGCGGAAGACTCAGCGACCCTTGGAAGGCACTTTCACCGTCTGGGACAGGGCGCGGACCGTTAAAGATGCTCATGCGACGGTGCAGACGACGCTTGGCATGCAAGAAGATCCATAACGGATCATTGTTCACTTGATATTTGTATACTTGATTAGGACTTCTTATTAGGAATAGACCCGAAAGGGTAAGCTTAAATACAGAACAGAATTTCCACTCAAGCACACAGAGCGACGTCCGGCTTCAAGGTAAGCGTCAGGTCAAGCTTGTTTGAGTGTGTTATGCCTGTCGGTGAACTCGAAGCTCTGTAGCGAGGGTTCATCCGGCAAGGCCAAGAGACTTTGTGTATTGGCCGATTATTATCGGGAGGTTTTACGTGACGGCTTATTGTTGCCTATTTGCACGACTGGGAGTGCTTGAATTGCCTCCCTTTTATTTCTTCCAGCCGAGTGTTGAACACTCGGTGATCTCGTAAAAGGCTTACCCGTGCCTGGTATCCTTCCGCTGTTGGGACCACGAGGATTCAAAACACCTGCTAGCTTTGCTCGTGCTAGTAGCGTGTTCTTATTTTACTGGTTGGCCTATATAAGTAGTTTACAAGGTCCAGTTTGTCGCGGTGCAAGGGCAGAACTGGGGTCTTCAGGTCCGCCCGAACGATCGTTTACTATCCTAGTAGACGTATTGTTGTGGGAACATCCTAACTACATCTGTAGCTAGAGTATACGTGGGATTTCCAACACCACAATTTCTATAGGTAACTTATAGTTTGTATTAAACCCGAGCTTATCCTACCTATAAATATACTCAGTTTACAATCTACCTTATTTAGGTCACTTCGCTCTCTTTAATTAAAGAGGGGACCTGTGAACTGCCGTTCACTGAGAGTTTGTATACTCTCGGAAGATAACTTCCTCTAGCGCAAGGTGCTGTGTGACCCCGTCACACTCCCCCTCGTACGGTTTAGCCTACATGCGTAGTGGCTTC
>NW_003303496.1:42210-57923 GCF_000142945.1 Phytophthora infestans T30-4 | reverse complement strand
CGGCTTTTGCCAGGACCTTCCTATCCCGAAGGATCGCCTGTATTCTACGGACTCGTCTGGATCGGAGAATCGTTCATAATGCGAGAAGTCGTTGCTATCAATGGCAACGAACTTCGGGAGTGGTTCAGGTAGTCTACCGCGGTGGCGTGGATTGACTACAAGTGCTACCAAGTGTGACGGGGTCACACAGCACCTTGCGCTAGAGGAAGTTATCTTCCGAGAGTATACAAACTCTCAGTGAACGGCAGTTCACAGGTCCCCTCTTTAATTAAAGAGAGCGAAGTGACCTAAATAAGGTAGATTGTAAACTGAGTATATTTATAGGTAGGTTAAGTTTGGGTTTAATACAAACTATAAGTTACCTATAGAAATGCAATGTCATTTAACCAATGGTTGCTTTTGAATGACCTTGGTACCTTGTACCAAATATCCCGGAGTATGACGTGTCATACTCCTGAAGTGTGGAGTGTCACACTTCATGTAACCAGGGTACACTTAGGGCTACGTACTTCGTTACACTCCTGCTGCTGATCGAGGTCGTTCGTGATCTCCGCAGCTTATGGATAGTACCCTCCTCCTCCTCTTCCTCTTCATCCGAGGAACCCAAGAGGTTTCGATAGGGGTACCCAGTCTACCTCTCCTCGCGGAGTGGAGACTTCGAAGTCGTGCGCTTTCTCTAGCGCAAGGTGCTATGTGACCCGTCACAGGACTTCTATTGAGAGTGAAGACGGTAGTCATTAGGACGTACCGGTATTTTGAAATTAATTTTAAAAAGCGGACGTTTTAATTGCCATTTAAAAATGAATTTTCCCCAGATATTTATCTTATCTTTTCTTAATTGGTCGAAAAGCTGGAGCTACTTCTGCTACTTCACGATCTAGAGCTGCTGCTTCAATGGCTGGGTGACATCATTATTTCTGGTTTTGTTCAAGTGATTTGACGCCACACATTCTAATTGAGAACCGCACCTCTTCCCGTTACTTCAGCGTCCACCCTTCCGAACTGGTATTAGTTTTCATCCCGCAAACTTCTCGAGAAGCTGACTGGTGTCGGGGCCGTCGGAGAAGCCAGTGCCCCCTCAGCAGCACGAGGTTTTCAATTTAATCTTACGACCGTCGTTGAAAGTATCGCCCGCTTACCAGCCGCGACCCCTCCGACCGAGACCTTTTAAGCCCACGTTCTGATCCAAGCGCCATGCTGCTCTCATCGATGGACCACCTCGGCTATTATTCGATGGCCAAAGACAATAACTTCCTGGAACTTGACGCCTCTGCTGGCGTCGCCGGCACTGATGGTTACACGCTCTCGCCTGAAGAGTTGGGTGTCGTATCCTATATGAACGAGGAGAATAGTCCCAAGAACGGCACTAAGTCTTCGCTCTACAAGACCGAGCTGTGCAAGCGCTTCTCGGAATTTGGCAACTGTCGTTACGGAGGTGCGTCACGCTCCCCACGCAAATTCGTTTTTGGATTGTACCAACTTTTTTCTTTCGTTCTCTTATTTACAGCCAAGTGCCAGTTCGCCCATGGCATCGCGGAGCTGCGCCACGTTGTTCGGCACCCCAAGTACAAAACTACTAAGTGCAAGTCGTACTGGGGCTCGGGACACTGTCCGTACGGTAGCCGATGCCGTTTCATTCACGAGGAAGCTGAGGGCTACGCTCAGCCGCAGTACAGTCCTTCAAGCCATCTAGGTGGAGGCGTGTTTCACCATGAGAAGGACCAGCTTGGTGGCCTCGGCGCAGGCGTCATGACCCCACCTCCGCCGTCCGTGGACCTCAGCTACGGCGGCGGTCTTTATGGCGAGCAGCCCACGCCACACCATCTTCATCAACTCCGTCCGCATCACCACCAGATGATGCCTTCTTATTCCAAAGACAATTACTCGCTCTTGTCCTCGCTGAACAAGAGCTCCTCATGGGGGGCGCCGGCTATGAGCGCGCCCTCCTCTCTCCACCCTAATTATGCTGGTGAGCACTACGGCAGTGCTTCGCTGAAGCACCAGGGCACGCTCGGCAGCATTGGGCTGCCCCCCGCCCAACAACGAGCTGTCTCGGTGAACAAAGCTGCCAAGAGCGCGTCATCGCCGAGCTACCCAGACCTCCAAGATGCCATCGACGCATTGATGAAGTTTTCGCTCACCGCAGACGACGCGCCAATCCCGGACACTGCTACCCCACCGGACACTACCCCGACCCAAGCAGGCCGTGGCCGCCGCGTCTCCTCTCCTTCTCTCGCTTCTACCTCAACTGCTACTGCCTCAAAGAAGACAGAGTTCTCCCTACAGTCTGCTAAGTTGTGGGAGGACTTCCCGTCCGCTTCATCCGCTCCTTTTGCGGGCGACGACCTGCAAGCCCAGCCGTGGTCCACTGGACTGACGCTGAGCATTGACAGCAAGCTATTCGACGGCGTTGCTGCTGGTGGCGAATCGAAGGACGCCTCTGGTGGAAGTTGCAGTAACGACGAGGAGAGCCCCCGCCTGAGTGTGTTCGAGCGCTTCCATTAAGGCGTCGGAAGCGAAAAGGAGAGGTGGCGCTCTGTATCTATCTATGAGCCCGTGCGTGCCCGTCCATCCTTGTTCAGTTTGGTCTTCGTGCTGCCCGCTCGTGTGTTTTACCAGCCCCTATTTACTTTTCATATAAATATATTAAGTGCTGCTACCATAGCAGTTGAAACCACAAGCTGCCGCTTTTTCTGCCATGCCTTAACCTTCACATTTCTACTACGGTTTACTACGTAGTACATGTAGTAGAAGATGTATGCTTAATGAGCTTCTGAGTGGGTCCACTCGCAGTGTAGTTGAAGGCCTTCACATGAAGCTGACTGACGATCACTCTCGGTCTCAGTGCTTTTTGGAGGGAGGGCCCTTGCGTTTGGGCGCCTTAAGTTTACGTTTCTTCTCGGCCACGCCGTGGAGATTCTTGACACGCTCGCGCTGTTCCGCAAGGATCTCAGCCTGCGTTCGCTGCACGGCCTTGTCCGAGGCCACGGCGATGTCGGGCTTCTTCTTGACCTTCTTCTCGGGCAGCACCACCATCCTCCGTCGAGCAGCGTAGTCACGACAGCACCTGGCGAACAGGACGAAGACGTGAGACCTCCACCTCCAGCGAAATCATTCCTGACTAGATCAAAGGCTACCTAATTATGGCCCACAAGCTGCAATGTGCTGGTGAGACGGATGAGAGTGTAAAGTAGTAGAAAATTTGGAACAAACCCACCAAGGACACGTGAAGACCATGGTAAACACCACTTGCAGCATGATGTAGCCTATCACATGTATGTATACACGCCGTAGTTAAGTTCTTTCCACAAGACAAAAAAGAAGCCCTTAACTCACTGGTATCCTCGCCCTGCAAGCGAAGGATCATGACGCCAATGCCCACTGCGTAGCATGTGCCAAGGACTCGGATAGCAATTTCCACCTTCTGCATCGTCCAACCAGATACTATGTTGGGTCAAATGCGTCCTCTTGTATTACTAATATCGCTACGTAGTATCTCCAGGGAGCAAAGCGACGGTTCAAAACGCATAGCACTTCATCAACCTGGAAGGTTTTCTTTTACGTTGTTTTCTCGCAGCAGCAAAAAAAAAACAATACCTAAAAACCTTTTTCTACAGCTCCTCGTGCTCCTTCTGCCCCAGCTCCTGCTCCTCCCCCTCCTCGTCTTCTTCCTGCTCCGCGCCGTGCTCCGTGCCGTCAAGCTCGAACTTCTGAGCATTGGACTTCAGGAACTCCGTGAAGCCTTCCACGTCGCGCGAGCCCTCGTACACGACCGGGTTTTGCTTGTCCTTCGCGGGAAAGAACAGGATCGTCGGGAAGCCGCGCACATCCACACCGGGGTGGTCGATTTCGTTGGCCGTGGCATCCATCTTGGCAATCATGATGCTGCCCACGTCAGCGAACTTCTCGGCCAATTCCTCGTACTTAGGGGCGAGAGCCTTGCAGTGGCCGCACCACGGAGCGTAAAACTCGAGCAGCACGTCCTTCTCGTTGTCGATAACACGCTTCTGGAACTCCGTGCCCACAATGACCTTAACAGCCTCGTCGCTGTCGTCCTCAGGGTCGGCAGACTTGAGCTGAGGCGTCAGCTTGCCATCAAAGTAGCTCTTCTCGAATGCAACCAAGTCGTCACTGAGACCGACCTTGATCTTAGCGACAAAGTCGTCAGCCTTGTAGTCAAAACCATACTTCTTCATGGAGCCAGCCATGTTTACAAGCATAACGGCAGGCATCTCCTCGTCCTTCAGACCAAAGTAGTCCACGATGCGCTTCTCCGTGCTGGGCATGATAACGTGCAGCAGCTTGCCCTTGTTGGCCTTGGCCGGAGTCTTCAGAGCAGCCTCGACGTCGGACACGTAGTCCTTGCTCGTGTCCACGAAGGCCAGCACGTGCTCGGTCGTCTCGCCACCGAAGATCATAGGGGCCTTCTCCTGCGAGAACGTGATGACGAGTGGTAGGCTGTTTGCCTTGACGAACTCGCCCAGCGACTCTTTCTCGAATTCACCGTCGTACACGACCTTGCCCTCGTCGAACTTCTTGTACAGCACCACCTTGTTTACGGCAGCGGCATCCTGCGTCACGTCAGCGCTGGTGGACGCCACGTACACGGCCAGATCGTCGGCGTCCGCGAGCTTTTCAAGCATAGTGCGAGTCTCGCCCTCCTCGGCGTCGATCACGGCAAACACGACCACGTCGTTGGCTTTCTTGATCTCTTCGAGCTCCTCAGCAGTCCCCACGATCTTGACAGCCGGGCCCGACTTCTTGACAACCCACTTCTCGATCTCAGCGGACGTACGGCCACCATCGTAGTCCTTGACAGCCTCAACATCACCCTTGAAGAACTTGAGCGTGGGGAAGCCGCGGATAGCAAACTGCTCGGCCAACTTGCTCTCGGCTGTAGCGTCCACCTTGGCGAGACGGATAGGCGGGTCCAGCTCCTTGAGGCTCTTAGCAGCCACCGAGTACTCGGGCGCCAGCTTCTGGCAGTGGCCGCACCAGGGGGCGTAGAATTCAACCAGCAGCGTGTCGTGTCCCGAGACAGCCTCGGCAAAGTTGCTCTCCGTCAGCACCAACACGTCGTCATCCTGCTCAAACTCAGCCGCACGCACCACCATCGACACGGCGAACAGCAGAGTCAGCGCACGCGTTGCTTGCTTCATGAACATCATTTTAGACGAGCCGGCTAGCAAGAAAATTATAACGTTGTTGCTAGCTGGCTAGGAAGGACTCGCGAAAATCCAAAGTGATCAGCGTAAGTGCCATATACCTTGTTGCCCGAATTAAGTGAAACTTTTTCTCTTTTCGATGAAATCAAGTGGAGAGCATGAATTCCGCAAAGATACTTACACACAAATCAGTTGAGTTTAGCATGCGTTAAAAACCATTCCCCCCATTTACCTTAGATTTATTAAGCAGCGAAGCTTTTGCTGAAAACGGGACTGAAGGATTATGAACAGGTTTCAGCGGATCTTAGCTTTTTCGCCACGTGTCATTCATGCAAATTTTCGTCGAAAGCAACGTTTACTAAAAAAGATGTGTGATCCCGCGGCAGCGTCTCTAAATCACGGCGGCGACGTAGTCGCCCACGCCAATGGCAGCAGCGAGCAACAGACCCTTGTTCCGCGTGCTCCGCTTCTCCTGCTTGCGCTCGTAAAAGGTAAACCTGCGCAAAACACATCAGCAATGCTTCCACGTTGACATTGTCCATCTTTTGCTGAAGTACGCACCTCTCGTCATAGAAGCCCTTCGCGTAGACGGCGAGAAGGTTGTGCAGCTCCGGAAACTCTACCTTCTGTGAGGGGGATCACGACTGAGTTACCCTTATCTCGCAAACTTTAATCCATCGTACTTGGATATTACCTGCGAGTTCTCAAACAGTTCCCAGTCGTACGTCTTGCGATCCTCGTCCAGTTTGTTGGCGAAGTGGAAAACGCAGCGCACCTTCTCCGGGATCTTCGACTTAAAGTCCTCTTCCGACAGGCTTTTGGTAAAGAGCTTCTCGTGCTTTTTAGGCAAGTTATCGACCTGCAGAATCCACGAGTTAGCAAAGGCTCAACACGCCAAGTGGGATTCCTTCACGTACATGAGTAGCAAAAATCTCGGTAATAACCGCCTTTTGCGTAGCAATCATAGAGTCTAAAATGAGCCTTGATTCAGCCTCGTCCACCACATCGTCGCTGTCTGCATCGTACAAGTGAAATTGACCTAGCACCACACAAAAAATCATGATCAGCTTCAATGCTTCAAAACTCGCCTCGCAACGTACTCCTCAGCCATTCCCGTCCGTTGCCGTATGCTGCAACCTGCAGCAGCTTCTCCACTTCGTCAATGTGCACCTTTCCTACTTGTTGGACGAGAACCTAAAACGTTCAGAGGGCCGCTTGCCAAATTGTGGAAAGTAAACGAGGTCTGGCTTCGCCGCTTACCATCATTGTCCTTGTCCAGCAGCTCAAAGCTGGCCGCAGCCTCCGTACACATGTGTTTGGATAGCTTCAGCTTGACTACCTCCAGGAATGCATCGGCCTTGGGGCTACAGATATCCTCATCCTCCATCATTCCGATCTTATCGCAGCCCTGGAAGGCTTCTTCCTCCAACTTCTGCAGGTACTCGCTGGCCTCTTTCATAAATGCGGTGAAAACATCCTTATTCAATTGTGACTGGGCATTGAGCGAGTTGTTGTTGCGGTACATCTCTATCCACTGAAGGTACGCGTCATTCTTGCTCAGACAATGCGACTTGGGCTGCTCTGGAATCTTGGCCACCAGATTCTGCACGGCTAGGATGCTCCTCAGCTCCGGCAGTTCCTCTAGTAACACCAAATGTTTAAAGTTCAGTGCTGGATTATTGCCAACGCCATCAAAAGAGGCCTCACAGACCAATAATCTGGTGTTGGAATAGATGTCCCAGCGATCGACGCGACGAAGTTCGAGTAGGCGCCACCACCGCTGTTGGCAGGCGCCACATTGTTTTTTGTGGGGGGGGGGGGTAGTGTTGGTTTTGTTCGCAATTAAAATGGAATTTTGTCGACAAAATTAAAATAAAATCAAATTATTTTGCGAACAAAATCCACGGGATCACCCCGAACGTCGATGTGACGGGGTCACACAGCACCTTGCGCTAGAGGAGTTATCTTCCGAGAGTATACAAACTCTCAGGGAACGGCAGCTCACAGGTCCCCTCTTTATTTAAAGAGAGCGAAGTGACCTAAATAAGGTAGATTGTAAACTGAGTATATTTGGGGCTACGTACCCCGTTACTGTTGGATTTGGACCGTGCGGCTGGAGCAGCTGCGGTTCAAGGCGGTAGAAAAGACCGGTTCGGCCGCCGACTATACGGACACACAGGAGTGGTGGCACGGGTGGCTGCCACAGGAAGATGGTTAACAGAGCAAATATCACTTCTGCATTCTCACAGTATAACCTCTGTCTAACAGGTTATGAGCCCAATGGTTCATACTGTTGCCACGGACGAAGTCCAAGGCAAGCCGGAAGCAGAGCCAAGTCGCGAAAGGGCAGGCAGCCAGTACGGCGAAGATGATGAAGTCAAGAAGGCGGACGACGAACCGAAAGGAACGCAGGACAAGCTACTAGACCTACTCAAGGACCTCGCAGTGCGCATGGGACGCCTGGAGGAGTCGCAGGAACGAAAGGAGGAGAAAGAACGCGAGGGTCGAGAGAGCAGCGTTTTCGGGTCGTCGCTGGGCCTGGGCAGAGCCATGGACAGGCAGGCCCTGGACCAGACGCCACCGCGGCGCACGTCGCCTGCCGTCTCGCCGGCCACGTACTTCGGGATGAAGCAACGTGAGTACCGAGATGCAGCAGCGAACGTCGAGATGGCTCAGGCGCCACAGCCGGCGCTGCCGCAGCACTATGTGCCGCCGCAAGCGTATCGAGCGCCACCGCCACCGTCGCCAGGACCGGGATTCGCTGGGGTACCTGACACCCGGCAGAGGAAGCTGGGGATCCGGCCGTTCGACGGAAATGTGGTGTTGGAAATCCCACGTGAACTCTAGCTACAGATGTAGTTAGGATGTTCCCACAACAATACGTCTACTAGGATAGTAAACGATCGTTCGGGCGGACCTGAAGACCCCAGTTCTGCCCTTGCACCGGGACAAACTGGACCTTGTAAACTACTTATATAGGCCAACCAGTAAAATAAGAACACGCTACTAGCACGAGCAAAGCTAGCAGGTGTTTTGAATCCTCGTGGTCCCAACAGCGGAAGGGTACCAGGCACGGGTAAGCCTTTTACGAGATCACCGAGTGTTCAACACTCGGCTGGAAGAAATAAAAGGGAGGCAATTCAAGCACTCCCAGTCGTGCAAATAGGCAACAATAAGCCGTCACGTAAAACCTCCCGATAATAATCGACCAATACACAAAGTCTCTTGGCCTTGCCGGATGAACCCTCGCTACAGAGCTTCGAGTTCACCGACAGGCATAACACACTCAAACAAGCTTGACCTGACGCTTACCTTGAAGCCGGACGTCGCTCTGTGTGCTTGAGTGGAAATTCTGTTCTGTATTTAAGCTTACCCTTTCGGGTCTATTCCTAATAAGAAGTCCTAATCAAGTATACAAATATCAAGTGAACAATGATCCGTTATGGATCTTCTTGCATGCCAAGCGTCGTCTGCACCGTCGCATGAGCATCTTTAACGGTCCGCGCCCTGTCCCAGACGGTGAACGTGCCTTCCAAGGGTCGCTTAGTCTTCCGCGAACTCATCCCAACCGCCACTGAGGGTTCGTACCGTAGATGGTCCGCTGAATGCGAATCCGGCCAGTCCATTATTAATAATAGGGACAGCCTGGATTCAGTGACATAGGGCCGTATCCGATACTTGTTGAAAACTCGGAGGTGACGCCGTCGAGTCCCTTGCACCTTGGCGTCTCCGTACATCACCCGACCGAGGGTTCGTCGCTTGAACAACTTGGGCGGTGTCACGTCTTTGTTGACGGGTGATAATCCGCAACTACGGAGAAATCACTACACCACAACTGCCCCTGTCGCAATGGAAGCCACGGTACTGGTGCCCGTTGTGACATTTCTGCATTCTCCAATTCACCATCTCGCCACCGTATGTCCAAGCGTCTGAATCGAGCCGTGTCCGACGCTTTTCAGCGTCTCAATCCTCGTAGACGTCGCGAACGTGAGCAGCTGGAGGTACGTAAGCCCATCCTTCTCCTGAATCATCGGTACCTTGCTCATCACCTCGTGTCACTCGACTTATTTCTCAGGAGGGCAAGACCGAGGGTTCGAACGCCCCTCAGTCTGCTGCACTTCCTTCGACAGCAGCGTCATCAACCGACACTCCGGCGCCTGCTGCCCCGGACTCTTCACTCCCTGTGGTAGCTCCTGCAGCACTCCCCGTCGTCGCTGAATCCGCGGAGATGGCTCCTGCTGCTCCTCCTGAAGCTGGTACCGAGGATTCGCAGAGTCCGGCTGCAGCTCCAGCTTCCGAGGCTCAGGTTCCTGATGAAGAGGAGAAGGAGAGTGGTGACTCGACTTCGTTGGCACTCTTGGCCACCGCGGCCAGGCAATTGGAATCGATTTGAATCCTCGCTGCATGCTCCACGACGTTCTCCAGCATCTCAGCTAAGTGTTGAGGTGTCTCGCGTGACTTCGTTTTCAGTGGTCGCTCCCCGGTCGGCATTCATGTTTTCTTATTCTTAATCCACTTCCACAGCGTAATCATGTTCATGTTGTTCTTCAAATGCATATACAATTTGTTGTTGCAGTAACGTTTTTCGTCTGTTACCACAGGCTGCATCGCCCTGTGGACAGTTCATACGTGATCCAGTCACGCTAGTCTTCGTCCGCCACTTGCGCCATCTGCAGCCGATTCTCGCTCTTCTTGGCTCGCAAATAGTCGTACAGCAGACCTCCACAAGACAAGTTTGATGATGGTTCCCAAGTTGTATCTTCATAGCCCACCCACTTGACTTTGAACTCGCGTACAGCACGCTCCGTGCTCGTCGTCAGTGGTGTTCTGTCGTCGAGGATGGCCTCGACTTCATATTCACCGGCAACTTGATCTGGTTCCCAGCTGTCCTCAGGCAACAGTTCCTCATCGAAGTCGAGTCTTGCTTCATTAGTCGCGTCTAGTACCAACCGAGTGCTCGGTCGACTGTTGAACTCGTTGACAGCCTTGAGTCTCGACACATGCACTACTGGGTAGAAGCGATACCCACTTCGGTCAGGCAGTTCCAGCTCGTACGCAAACTCTTCCACCTTGCGCTTGATCCGAAAAGGTCCATGCCATCGGTGAGCTAATTTCTTCGTTAAGCCCGGTCTGACGCGTTCCATGTACAACCACGCCCGGCTCCCAATCTCGAAAAGAGAGCTCGGTGGGACTCTTGCAGGATCTTCCATCTCTTCTGAAGCTTCTAGAGGGTCTGCCGAGTGTTCGTTTCCACTTGGTTGAGGTACAGCGGCTTTTTCCAGTCGACTCAGAGCATCATTATGCTTTTTTGCTCGTCGCTCCTTTTTTACAGCCTGATAATCTTTGGCCATAGTGAGGGCGACCTCATGTTGTCGATTGATCTCACGCCGCCACGCTAGTGCGTCAGACTGCTTGCCGAGCCCTTGTTTGAGTGATGACGACATTGCCCGCAGCGTCGACTGAGCATCCCAACCGTGAACGAGGTAGAACGGCGTCTCCTTCCTCGTAGTGTCTTGAGAAGTATTAATAGCAAATACCAGCTTCTCCGCGATTTCGTCCCAATCTTGCTGTAGAGGGTCTTCCGCGTACACCCGTACGGATCCCATCACCGACTTCACCGAGCGTTCCTGCTGTCCATTAGCCTGTGGCCGATAGCTCAAAGTCGCTCGTGATCTTGACTGCATCATCTCTGCAAATGCTTGGAAAACCTCGCTCATGAAGCGTGGGTCGCGGTCGTTCCTTATTAATGATGGGGCTCCGAATCGTCGGTACACACATTCTTCGAACACTTGGGCAACACTCAGTGCAGTCGTATCTGACATAGCCTTGGCAATAACGAATCCCGTAAACGAGCACTGAAATAGGAGCAACGCCGTGTTGCCCCTGCGAGATTTCGGTAGTGGGATCACAAAATCCATCGAGACGATCTGGAAAGGTCGTTCGGCTAGTACGTTGCCAGGTGAGTATCCACGAAGCTGCGGACGGCTTTTACTCGAGCTGCAATCTGGACATGACTTCACATGCTTCTCCACGTCAGCGTACAAGCCGATCCAATATTAATCGGACTTAACGCGATGGAACGTTCTCACCACACCTTGATGTCCTCCTTCCAGCGAGTCGTGACAGTTCTGCAAGACCTCTTGAATCATCGTTGTCGGTACCACAAGCCGCAGCTTGGTCTCCTCTTGCCAACCGTGGTCGTACCGACGATTCAATCTAAGATAGTGAAGCACGCCGTCTTCTGATAACACGAACCGGTCAGCGTATTTCCAGGCATTTCGAGCTTCTTTGTAACTCAGCTCTTGTGCTTGGCCCTGAAGCACCTTCTTGATACTAAACCACTTCTGCTCCTCGTCTTGTGCCACCTGTATCCGTCTGCGTCGTTCCCGCTGTGAAGTGTGGAGGAAGAGCCAGGACTGCGTCCAGCTCAAACCTGAGGCTCAGGTGCCTCCAGGACGCGATGCTCGCGTCCAGAAGCCGGACTTCGACGGACCATTGGCTGGCGAGCCGCCAGCCCCATCCTACTGCTAATCCTACCAATATATGTTACCGGGGTTTTTCCGTGTGCTGCTACACACTCGACAACTTGCGCCGTCAAGAGCAAGCAGCAGCACTCGGTTTTCTCCCCTGCTGGACTTTCAGTCCCTGCAACTTACTGTTGTTACGACTACTTCCTTCATCACAATGGTCACCACTCGGCGTAGCCGAGGAGCGACCATCACTCAGGTTATGAGCCCAAGAAGGAGAGCTGGAAGCCCAGTCCGGAGTACGCAGAGCTCGCGCGCGTCCGACGAGTTGCAGTTACCTGCAAGAGCAGACGAGACAACGTCAAACGAGACACATGCGACGTCACAAGCGTCATCAACCCGAGTTGAGCAACAACTCGAGCTCTTATTGGCCCAATTCGGTACCGTTATGACTACACTGACCAATCAGCAGCAAGTGCAGAACATTCCAGTGGAAGCATCCACCCGACGCCCACAAAGGCAGCTCATTCAAGAACTCTCAGCGGCTCGAGCACAACCGCAGCGAGTGCCGACGCCGTACGGGCCCCGCCGAGGAAACCCAAGCACAGAGGAACTTACCGCCGACGCCAGCACGCGTCAGAGCGAGCCGCCAAGAAACCCAAGAACGTCCGAGGCTGCAGCGCAGCCAGTCCAGACCGAGGCCGGGACCGACTCCGCTACGGACGAACCCATGGTTGGAGACCACAGATGCACGCGGTGCATGAACCAGAGCGGACACGTGCAGTTGAACGCAAGACTTACCGATACCAACTACCAGACGTGGCGCGTCGAGATTTGTTCCATTCTCGACGTCGCACACCTCTTGGACCCCATCATGGAGCGCGAAACGATGGCAGACCAACGTAACGAAGGACAGCGCGGCTGTTTCAAGCAACGACTGCGTGTTGCTCAACGTGAACTTACGATGGGACTTAGTCAAGAGCTACAGATGCGATTTACAAGTGTTATTCAACGTGCTGATCCTATCCTACTGTGGCGAACACTGGAAGATCATTTTGATAACCATCCTGGAGTAAACAGCGTGTTTCTCAAGCGAGATATGCTGAATCGTCGCCTGCAACGCGACGAACGACTTGACGATTACATTCGTGACATCGACGACTACCAACAGAGACTTCGCCGCGCGAACAAGCAGCTGCCTGAGCAGGAAGCCGTCTCTATCCTATTGTCGAATACAGTGGGTGTGTACCCAGCGGTGGTAAACGAGCATGAAGTACGTATTGAACGTGATGAGTCCATTACGTGGGAGCAAGCGATCGAGCGCCTTCGACTCGCTGACCACTCACGCCAAGAGACTGAGCTACAGCAAGGACGTGGTGGAGGTGGACGTGCCGTCCAGCGAGATGTTGCATTTGTTGGTGGCCGTGGCGACGGACACAACGACGGAAGAGGACGTCGAAACTCGAGCAGCAGCCAAGCACGAGGCAACAACAACCGCAACAATCGTCGCAGCCGCAGCCCATCGCCGCGTGGGCGGAACAAGCGGCAGAAGAGCAAGAGCTCATCCAGTGCGAGGGATGACATCGCCAAGCGAAAGGCGAAGACGAAGTGCAACACGTGCGGAGAGCAAGGACATTGGAGTGGCGATCCTGAGTGCCGCCAGCGTGGCAACAATAACAACAACAACAACTCGAGCAACCCGCCGCGCAGGATGATCGATGTGGTTACTGTGAAGACAGCCAAGTCGGCTGCACCGACTCAAGCTGAAGGACAAGAGCATGTACTCGCGGTGCGTGACAACTTCAACTACAAGGACAAGGACAAGGACCAGGACATGGTGGAGTGGGTGTTGGATAGCGGCGCGCAGACCAACGTCTCGAGCGACCTTACCTTGTTTACGGAGCTACACGAAGACTCAGTTGCAGAGCTAGTCTTCGGCAACGGCACAACCGAGCGCGCAACTGTGGGCACAGTGCTTATGCAAGTGCTGAACGAGCACACGGGCAAGATCGAGGAGCGCCTCCTTGATGACGTGAGCTACGCCAAGTCGGCTGCCTACAACCTGATCTCGCAGACCTACATGCAATTTAAAGGAAACTTCAAGGTGCGCATCTCGCATGATCAGAAGACTACGTGGCTGGTCAAGGACACATTGAAGCTGCGCTTCCAGTACATCCGCGGGATGTACCGCATGTGGACGCCACGTCAGAGCAAGAACGTGATGAGCGTCAAGGCCAGTGAAGCTGAGAACCCCATGACGTTGCTGCACAACCGCATGGGCCACGTAAACATGGAGACTATCAAGACTATGGCAGGAACCTATAACTTTGGCATCAACATGCAGTCGAAGAATTTTGCTCTCTATGAACGCATTCCATGCCTAGAGTCAAAGACGGAAGCGCATGAGCTACAAGCGCAAGCCGTCTCGCTCTGCAAAACCCTTGCACAAGCTTTGTGTCGACCTATGCAGTGTTGGAGTGGATACAATATCGAAATCAAACCCAGTTTCTATTGATTATCGACGAAGCTACGAGATACAAGTGGGGATATCTATTAGCCTACAAAGACGAAGCCACGGAGCTGATTCAGAAGCAGATTCGCTGGATCCAGAACCAGTTCCCGAAGGCGACCATCAAGACGCTGTTCTCCGATGGTGGTGGCGAGTTCGTCAACATGCAGCTCGAGACCTTCTGCAAGGACCTCGGCATCGACACGCGTTCATCCAATCCCTACAGCCCGCAGGAGAGCGCTATCGTGGAGCGCACGAACCAGACCGTCATGCGGCAGGTCAGATCTATGTTACAAGCTACGCAAATGCCTGTTTCATTATGGGGAGAAGCCTTCCTACATGCAATTGAGACGCTCAACAAGACGCCGACGCCGGTGTTGAAGGACCAGCAGTCCCCGTACGAGGCCCTGTACGGAGAGCGGCCAGACCTCAGCGTGCTGCGCACGTGGGGGTGCTTGGTGCACGCGCACATCCCTGATGATTCTCGGCAGAGAAAGGAGAAGCTCACTCCAAGGACGCAGATGTGCTTACTACTTGGCTACAGCGAGAAGACCAAGGGCTATAAGCTGCTGAACCTGCGCACAGGATCAGTGACGACGTGCAGAGATGGAAACATGAAGGCACATGAGAAGTACACGGTAAACACTGTGTATATTGAGCAACTTCTTGCAAATACCTACGCTTACGGAGACTACGACTTACCTGCGGAGATCCCGATCGTGCCGATCCGGACGACAATGTCTACGTACCTGCAGCTTCCTGCAGAGCTTGCAGAAAGGCGAGCAGCGGAGATGGCGAAGCTGGCCACTGCTGGTGAGAGCCATGACCAAGGTGTTGAAGTTGAAGCCGAGTCTGCGACTCGAAGTGATGACCCACAGCTACCAAGCGAGGACGCTAAGAAGCCAGCAGCTTCAGTGGGAGGTTCCAAGCGGAAGAACACAAAAGGCAAGAATAAAGCGAAAGCATGTGCAAATCGAGTGGGAGCCTCGAAGGCCAAGGACAGTCGACGTGATGCTCACGAAGACGAGAACTGGGAGCCATGCACGACGCAGAAGTCGTCGCCAGACGACAGTGCAGCTACGTCGCGACCGAAGCGGAAGCGACAACCATCCGCCCGACTCAAGGACTACGTAGTGACGAATGTGACGAAGCAGAACGTCGAGGATGTGCAGATCCCCATTAGTCACAAGCATGCGGCAAGGTCAAAGAAGTGGAAGGAGTGGAAAGCAGCGATGCAAGTTGAGATGGACTCACAGCAACAGCACGAAACTTGGGTGCTCGTGCGACGCACGGAGGCCAAGGGCAAGCGTGTCATTTCGTGCAAGTGGGTGTACGCGCTCAAGAGAGACTCTACGGGCCGGATTAAGCGATATAAAGCTCGACTAGTGATCAGAGGCTTTCTACAACGCATGGGCATCGACTACAGTGAAACATACGCACCTGTTATCAGATTTGAGACGATCAGATGCGTGATCGTATACGCGCTGCAACGCGGATGGGCCATCTTGCAGTTCGACGTCAAGACCGCGTTAAGAGTACGGTGACCTCGACGAGGAGGTCTACATGGAGCAG
>NW_003303496.1:24298-25579 GCF_000142945.1 Phytophthora infestans T30-4 | reverse complement strand
GGTCGCCCTTACTATGGCCAAAGATTATCAGGCTGTAGAAAAGGAGCGAAGGGCAAAAAAGCATAATGATGCTCTGAGTCGACTGGAAAAAGCTGCTGTACCCCAACCAAGTGGAAACGAACACTCGGCGGACCCCCTAGAAGCTTCAGGAGAGATGGAAGATCCTGCAAGAGCTCCACCGAGACCTCATTTTGAGATTGGGAGCCGGGCGTGGTTGTACATGGAACGCGTCAAATCGGGCTTGACAAAGAAATTAGTTCACCGATGGCATGGACCTTTTCGGATCAAACGCAAGGTGGAAGAGTTTGCGTACGAGCTGGAACTGCCTGATCGAAGTAGGTATCGCTTTTACCCAGTAGTGCATGTGTCAAGACTCAAGGCTGTCAACGAATTCAACAGTCGACCGAACACTCGGTTGGTACTAGACGCGACTAATGAAGCAAGACTCGACTTCGATGAGGAACTGTTGCCTGAGGACAGCTGGGAACCAGATCAAGTTGCCGGTGAATATGAAGTCGAGGCCATCCTCGACGACAGAACACCACTGACGACGAGCACGGAGCGTGCTGTACGCGAGTTCAAAGTCAAGTGGGTGGGCTATGAAGATACAACTTGGGAACCATCATCAAACTTGTCTTGTGGAGGTCTGCTGTACGACTCTTTGCGAGCCAAGAAGAGCGAGAATTGGCTGCAGATGGCGCAAGTGGCGGACGAAGGCTAGCGTGACTGGATCACGTGTGAACTGTCCACAGGGCGATGCAGCCTGTGGTAACAGACGAAGAACGTTACTGCAACTACAAATTGTATATGCATTTGAAGAACAACATGAACATGATTACGCTGTGGAGGTGAATTAAGAATAAGAAAACATGAATGCCGACCGGAGAGCGACCACTGAAAACGAAGTCACGCGGGATACCTCAACAGTTGGCTGAGATGCTGGAGAACGTCGTGGAACACGCAGTGAGGACATCATCGAAACCAACAGCAGTCTCGAGGCGACGCTGAGTGTGTATATCGCCGTGGAGAGGAGGCGCAACGCTGAGCTGCACTTGGTGACGAGCCATTACAGTCAAGTACGGGATTATCGAGGTCATCATGTGATCGACCGATGCCTCCGTACTTTCAGCCAGCAGGGCGCGCAGCGAATCTTCGGTGAGTGGTGGTGGACCACCAGCTGGGGCAGGAGGAGCAGCAGGAGCCATCTCCGCGGATTCAGCGACGACGGGGAGTGCTGCAGGAGCTACCACAGGGAGTGAAGAGTCCGGGGCAGCGGGCGCC
>NW_003303496.1:8537-23525 GCF_000142945.1 Phytophthora infestans T30-4 | reverse complement strand
TAAAATACAGAACCAGATTATCCTCTACAAAGCACACAGAGCGAACGTCCGGCTTCAAAGGTAAGCGTCAGGTCAAGCTTGTTTGAGTGTGTTATGCCTGTCGGTGAACTCGAAGCTCTGTAGCGAGGGTTCATCCGGCAAGGCCAAGAGACTTTGTGTATTGGCCGATTATTATCGGGAGGTTTTACGTGACGGCTTATTGTTGCCTATTTGCACGACTGGGAGTGCTTAAATTGCCTCCCTTTTATTTCTTCCAGCCGAGTGTTGAACACTCGGTGACCTCGTAAAAGGCTTACCCGTGCCTGGTACTCTTCCGCTGTTGGGACCACGAGGATTCAAAACACCTGCTAGCTTTGCTCGTGCTAGTAGCGTGTTCTTATTTTACTGGTTGGCCTATATAAGTAGTTTACAAGGTCCAGTTTGTCCCGGTGCAAGGGCAGAACTGGGGTCTTCAGGTCCGCCCGAACGATCGTTTACTATCCTAGTAGACGTATTGTTGTGGGAACATCCTAACTACATCTGTAGCTAGAGTTCACGTGGGATTTCCAACACCACACTGCACACCTTCGCCACGAAGATCACACCCGCGCAGAGCATGAAGATGTTCACGGCACCGAAGAGCTCCAAGAGAAGCTGGACAGAGCACTACCTATACCTCGTGGCAGTTAGCGAGGCGTGCGGCGGTGCGGACAACCTGGTCCTTGACAACATCGTGCACTACGCGGATCCGAACATGCGAGTGTCGATGCTGTCCAGGCTGAACTTGGCACGCACGGACTACCTGCGCCAAGCGGAAGAGCTGGCGCACTTCGCCCAGTCGACGGAGATCGAGCTGCGAGGCAAGCAACTGGGGCGAGACGTGGTCAACGATGTGCACGAGGACGAGAAGGACGGCCGCAAGTGCTACAAGTGTGGTAAATCTGGCCACTTGCGGGCGGCCTGTCCGAACAAGAAGAAGAGGTGGGGCGAAGGCACGGACGCTGACTTCGTGCTCACGGTCGAGGAGTCGGCCACAGAGACGGAGGACTGGATCCTGGACAGTGGATCCAGCCGTCATCTGGTGAATGATCCGGAGCTGCTGGAAGACGCGGAAGACTACGAAAGTCAATGCGTGGCAGCGGACGGAGGAGCGCTAAAAGTAACTAAGCGCGGGAGCGTAATGCTCGTAACCACGGCGATGGGGAAGATGACCAAAGTGCGGCTGCTGAACGTGCAGTACGCGGAAAACTTGGAAAGGAACATCATATCGTACGGGTTGTTGGAGGCGAAGGGGTACGGACTCGCGTACCGAGGGAAGCACCGCGTGGTAGACGGCATCAACGGCGGGCCGGCGGTGTTTGACGTCGAGAAGACAAACAACGTTCTCACCGTGCGTGCAATGGAGTCCAGAGGCACGGGGCGGAAGGGCAACGTGTTGATGTCGGTGTTGGCGGAAGGTGAGGCGGATGTCGGCAGGGACGTGCAGACCGGGCTGCTCATGCATTTCCACCGTAGGCTAGGGCATCTGAACTACGACACGATCATTAAGATGGCCAAGGACCCGGCATCCGGGATTGCACTCACGGACGAGGTGAGGGCGAACTGCTTGGCTTGTGCCCAGGGCAAACAGACCAAGAAGAAGCAGTCGCGCAAGGACACCGGGGCAAACTCGCCCATTGACGTGATCGGAGGAGTCATCTGCTCCGACCTGAAGGGGCCGATGACTCCGAGAGATCGACTAGGGAACCGATACATGGTCAACTTTGTTGATCATCGCACCAGCTATGCAGGGTCTTCTTGGCGAAGACTAAGGACGTCGCGGCACAGAAGTTTAAGCATTTCATGGCGTACTTTGAGCGGCAGTTCAGCTGCCGTATACACGTGTTGAGGACGGACGGAGGTGGGGAATACAAGACCCTGGATCTCTTCTGCAAGGATACCGGAATCAGGCGGCAGATTAGCGAGCCGCGAAACTAGGCTAGTAACGGCAAGGCGGAACGAATGCACCGCACCGTTATGAATATGGTGCGGAGCATGGTGTTCGCCTGTGGCCTTCCGCTTAGTTTCTGGGGGGATGCTGCGGAATATGCAGCCTATATCCTAAACAGGAGCCCGACGAAGGCTAACCCGGGATCGAAGTCGCCACTGCAGATGCTCACGAAGAACACACCGGATTTGAGTGACATCGTGGTTTTCGGGTCGCCCTGTACGGTGCACGTGGACGCAAAGAACAAGTCCCTGGGTGAGAGGGGCAAGGCGGGCATGATCGTGGGAAAGAACGACGAGATTAAAGGCTACCGGGTGTATCTCCCGAAGGATAAGGTAGTCGTAGTGACGCAGCATGTGAGCAACGTCGAGACGTTGTCGGACGTGCAGAACGAGCAATTGAAGCGCGTGCACCTGGAGGACTCCGAGGAGTCGGAGGGCACGGGCGCTTTGGAGACAGACACTTCGAGGACAAAGACGAAGGAAAAGGCGAAGCGTCGCGGGAAGAAATCTCGCTGGACGCGGGATAGGCATCAGACGCGCTCGGGCTACGCGGAAGCCCGCTGAGGCGGTGGCGAGTGGAGGCGCTGATGAGGATCGGGTGGAACAGACCGCGGACGTGGTGAACAGCGTGCGGGAGCCCGACCCGAAGAACTACCGGCAGGCAAAGAGGAGCAAGCTCTGGAGGAAATGGCTGGTTGCCATCACGGAGGAGCTCAAAGCGCTGGAGGAGAACGGTGTGTGGGTCGTGGTGGTGCCACCGATCGGCAGCCACGTACTGCACACTAAGTGGGTATTCAAGACCAAGACTGATGCAGACGGAGCCATAGAAAGGTTCAAGGCCAGGCTCGTTGCGTGCGGCAACGAGCAGATCTTTGGCGTGGACTTCGGGCTCACGTTCGCGGCGGTCATGGAGCTGAGCACGGTGAAGGTCATCCTGGTTTTTGCTCGTCGCTGGGGCGTGCCGGCGAGGCACGGGGACATCCCCAACGCGTACGTGAAGGCCGACAAGGAGCAGCATCTCGAGATCTACCTGGAGATCCCACAGGGAATGGTGATCGGAGATGAGGTGATGCGCAGGCTCGGAGTGAGCGTCAAAGGTAAGCTAGCGCTGCGCTTGAGGAAGTCGCTGTACGGCCTACGCCAAGCAGGCAGGCTGTGGAGTCAACTCCTGCACGCGAAGCTGGAGGAGGCGGGGTTCACACGGTGCGTGACGGACATGTGCCTATACTACAAGCGAGAGGACGGTGAGATGACGCTCGTGGGCGTGTACGTGGATGATCTCCTGGTCACCGCGTCCAAGCCGAGTCTGGTGGACGATTTCTTCTGCTCCATGAGCGTGTTGTCCGTGGAAGACTTGGGCGAGGTGAGAAAATTCTTGGGGATGCGCGTGGAGCTGGACAGCAGCGAGGGGTACTCGCTGGACCAGCAGGCGACGATCGAGGAGCTGCTGGAGCAGCATGGGCTGGCAAACGCGAACAGTGTGCGGGTTCCTGTTGGTGAGGAGCACAACGAGGCGGAGGTAGACGAGCCGCAGCTGTTGACCAAGGTGGGTGCGCCGGGTGAGCCAACGATCCGCCGTTTCCAGTCGCTCGTGGGAAGTTTGCTTTGGATAGCACGGTGCACGAGACCCGACATTAGTTTCGCTGTGCATAAGGCCACGAGGAGGACACACCAGCCGACCACGAGTGACTGGAAGCTGGCCAAGAGGGTCGCAAGGTACTTGAAGGGGACGAAGAGCGTCAAGCTGATCATGCAGGCGCCGACGAGGAAGGACGACGTGATGGCTTTGGAGAGCTGGAGCGACGCAGACTTCGCCGCCGACAAGAGCGACAGGAAGTCGGTGACTGGAGGAGTCGTGACGATGGACGGGGCTGTGGTGCAGTGGATCTGCAAGAAGCAGACCGGCGTGTCGCTCTCCACGATGGAGGCCGAGTTCACGTCAGCGTCGCAGGTGGGGCGCGAGCTGCTGGGACTTCGGGAGCTGGTGCGTGAGCTGGGTTTCCGGGTAGTGGAGCCAGTGCCCATGAGGATGGACAACCAGGCGGCGATTAAGCAGCTAGAATCCGAGGAGAGCATGGCGAGTGCGAAGCACGTGGACATACGCGTGAAGTTCATCTGTGATTTTGCCAGGAAAGGGATAGTGAAGCCCGAGTACGTGGAGTCACGCCTGATGATGGCGGATCTTCTCACGAAGGCGTTACCGGCGCCGAGGATCGCGGAACTACGGGAGATCTTCAAGCTGAAGTGACGAGTTCTGCCGAGAGTGCGACGACCGAGGAGGAGTGTTGGATTTGGACCGTGCGGCTGGAGCAGCTGCGGTTCAAGGCGGTAGAAAAGACCGGTTCGGCCGCCGACTATACGGACACACAGGAGTGGTGGCACGGGTGGCTGCCACAGGAAGATGGTTAACAGAGCAAATATCACTTCTACATTCTCACAGTATAACCTCTGTCTAACAGTTACACTACCTTATTTAGGTCACTTCGCTCTCTTTAAATAAAGAGGAGACCTGTGAGCTGCCGCTGAGAGTTTGTATACTCTCGGAAGATAACTTCCTCTAGCGCAGGGTGCTGTGTGACCCCGTCACATCGACGTTCGGGGTGAACCCGTGGATTTTGTTCGCAAAATAATTTGATTTTATTTTAATTTTGTCGACAAAATTCCATTTTAATTGCGAGCAAAACCAGTGTAACGGGGTACGTAACCCCAAATATACTCAGTTTACAATCTACCTTATTTAGGTCACTTCGCTCTCTTTAAATAAAGAGGGGACCTGTGAGCGTTCACTGAGAGTTTGTATACTCTCGGAAGATAACTTCCTCTAGCGCAAGGTGCTGTGTGACCCCGTCACACTTGGTAGCACTAGTAATCCATCCACGCCACCGCGGGCAGATTACCTGAACCTCTCCGAAGCTCGTTGCCATGGATAGGAACGACTCTCAGTTCGAGTCGGTTCGGAAGATGGCAGGCATCTTCGGGATGGAGGCCCTGCAGAGCCTGGTGGTATCAACACCGGCTGAGCAGCTCGAGCGCGTCAATGCATTCGACGCGTACGAGCAGGGCCTCATCGCGCATGTGCGAGAGAACCTGCAGGCTCCGGCGGCGGAAGCAAATCCGCCTCACCCGAAGCCAATACGACTGAAGGTTAAGCCGTATGAAGGGAAGGAAGGCGAGAACCTTCACTTCTGGGTCCGAGAAGTAGAGCTCGCGATGGACGCGGCTCTGATCTCGACCGAGCAACTGCGTGTTGCCTTTGCACTCTCCAACCTTGGCGGCCGTGCTAAGAGTTGGGTGTACACTCGGGAAGCAACATCCCCTGGATGTTTCACATCCTGGGCTCAGCTGTGCGAACAGCTCCGAGCCGCGTTCCTCCCGGCAAACTACGAGTACCGCCAGCGTTTGCGCTTCCTCTCGTGTAAACAAGGGAGGCGTGAACTGCACGAGTACGTGCAAGAGATACGGGAGCTCACGGTGTCCCTAGTGGGAAACCCACTCAACGAACACATCAAGATGACTGTGTTCATGGACGGCCTTCGAGTGGGCCCCGCACGCACTCAGCTGTTCCGGGTGCAGTCAAGCACCCTTGAAGAGGCGATTCAAGTGGCTCTTCAAGAAGAGTACAGCCATCACCAGGCGCGTACGCTGGTCTCGGCATGGCCTGGGAGTTCCTTGTCGGCTCCCGGTCGAACAAGCCCCAACGGACCAGTTCCCATGGAACTCGGGTCCGCCGAACAGCGTGACATCCGCTGCTTCGGCTGCGAAAAGATGGGCCACTTCAAGCGCGACTGTCCCGCGGAAAGACTCCGCAGACGGTCCTTCCCCAAGCCCGTCCTCAAGGGTCGCTGGCAGAAGCCAGGATCCCGGGGACAGGGGAACGCAGGGAACCAGTAGGGGCGGGGCGCCCTACTGGGGAAGAACTAAGTCTTCGTGATGGGTACGCGGGTGGCGCATACCACGGGGACTTAGCCCCTGAGAGTCTTCGCACTCTCGAATCGGCGAAGAGCAGCGGCGGGTTGCTCGTAGTACACGGATGTGTACGGGGATACGATCATCCCTTTAAAATCTTGATCGATTCTGGGGCGTCGAAGAATTTCGCACGCCGCCAGACGGTTGCTCGCAACAGCAACAAGTTGTCCGATGCTTTGAGAGAAAGCAAGGGCAACGGGACGGTGTCAGTGCGACTTGCCGACGGGAAGGTCGTCACTGTCCCCAACGTCCAAGTGGATCTGGCCGTCAAGTTTGAAGACTTTGACAGCCTCGAACAGTTCACTGTTTTAGATATGGATCCATATGATATGATCCTGGGCATGCCCTGGCTTGAGAAGCACGAGCCCTGGATCAACTGGCGAGGCAAGGCAATCGGTGCCAGCCGCCCTGCGCAGTCCGACAGAGCATTAGTGAGTCATGTTCCCACCTCTGTCAGGACCCGGGGCGCCCGCAAGAATTGCGAGGGGACCAAAGCATCCGGCAGATGCTTGGGAGTCGTCGACGTATATGACGACTCCGAGGATGTTTTGATGGTGGCAGCGCCCAGAAGAGGCGCTGGCCAAGTGGGTAACTTAGGTCCACAGGCGGGTAACTTAGTTCCGCAGGCAGCTGCAGCTGTCACGAACACTGAGAACAGCGTGTTCAGAGTGGGTAACAGAGTTCCACTCACGGTCGCCCAGACCTTAGCTGAAGAGAAAGACGTCGGATACGCTTCCTGTGTGGGTAACACAGTGCCACACGCGGTCGCCCAGACCTTAACTGAAGAGGAAGGCATTGAACACACTTCCTGTGTGGGTACCACGGTACCACACGAGGCCACGAGTGCCTCGGATGTCGTAGCGCCGACATCCCTAGACGTGGGCAGCAAAGCTCGACGTCACGGTCGCCGTCGTCAACGACGCCGCCGCCGCCTCAAGTCGGATCCGAACTTCGCTCCGATCGACGTCGCTTCAAGCGACTCGGAGTCCAGGGCCCGGGCTCCTCCGACAAGGCCGGTGGAAGAGTGCTGTCACATCTTCGATGGCGAGACAGGTTTACCCGTCAAGGCATCTGGTGTCCACTTGGAACCGCTGCCAGAGGTTGCAGAGATACTGAACCTCGAGGAAATGACGGCTGAGTCTTTCCTGACCAACCTCAAGGCTGGAGAGATTGCTGAGATGGTACTTATGAGACCTGAGACCACTCAGGAGGAGCTGAACTCCTCCTCTGTCTTGGACGAGAACGTCCTGGAAGACCTGAACAAGCAGCGTCAGACGCGCTTGGGTTCTGAGATCCTTAAGAACCCCAAGGATCCGGTGTATCCTTTGGTGACGGAGTATGCGGACGTGGTGAACAAACACCCACCGACCCAACTCCCACCGGATCGAGGCGTACGGCACGAGATTGATCTCGTGCCCGGCACAAAGTATTGTGTCACGAGGCAATGGCCTCTCCCGCGCGAACAGTGCGAGATCATTGATTTCTTCTTCGCCGCGAAAGCGAAGGCAGGCATGGTGCGGGAGTCGAAATCCCCGCACTCGACGCCGACTTTCTGCGTTCGGAAGCCGAACGGAAAGTGGCGTCTGGTTCACGCTTATAACAAGCTGAACAACGCAACGGTGCCGGCCCAAACACCAATCCCACGAAAGGATGTGTTGTTGAACAACATGGCCGGGAGCGTACTGTACAGTGCGCTGGATTTGGTAGACGGATACTACCAAATCCTGATGCGAGAGAGCGACATCCCGCTCACGGCGGTAAGCACTCCAAGCGGCATGCTTTGGGAGTGGCTCGTCATGCCGCAGGGCTTGTCTAACGCCCCGGCGACGTTCAATCGCCTGGTGACGCAATTGTTCCGCCCTTTGCGTACCTTCGTACAGACGTACTTCGACGACATATTCGTCCATAGCCGTGCCGAGGGAGGCAAGACGGCCATGGAGGTGCATCTAGGACACCTCCGTCGAGTGTTGGACGTAATGCGAGCGAACAAGCTCTACGCTAACATCGACAAGTGCGTTTTCGCGTCACCAGTGATTAAAGTTCTCGGTTGCTTCGTCAGCAACGTGGGCGTTCGGGCTGACCCAGACAAGGTCAAGGTCATAGCAGCATGGCCGACGCCCCGATCCCAGAAGGATCTTCGAAAGTGGTTGGGCTTGGCCAACTACCTTCACAAGTACAGCGCTGGGTACGCGGGCTTCGCTAAGCCCTTGTCGAGCCTCCTTCAGAAGGACGTCGACTGGCGCTGGGAGCAAGAGCACCAGGATGCTTTTGACAGCATCAAGGCCAGTCTCCAAGAGGCCCCTGTCCTGGCCCTGCCGGACGAGACGAAGCCGTTTAGCGTCGTCTGCGATGCCTCCGATTATGCCATCGGATGTGCATTGCTGCAGGCCGACACGGCTGGACACGAACGAGTCATCTCGCTCCAGTCCAGGCAGCTCAAAGCCGCCGAGCGGAACTACCCTGTCCATGCCAAGGATCTCCTGGCAATAAAATATGCCCTTGTGAAGTTCCGTGTTCACCTTCTGGGCTCTAGGCCCTTTGTGATCGACACAGACCACGCGTCCTTGAGGACGGCGACTAACTCGCCTCACCTCTCCCAAAGGATGGCGAGGTGGCTGTCCTTCCTCGCGGAATACAACTTCTGCGTCGAATACAAGCCGGGCAAGCTCAACGTGCTTGCGGACGCCCTCTCTCGGCGTCCTGACTATGAGTTGGCCCACATCACGCGGGTGACAACGGATCTATATGATCGGATACGCATGGCGTATCGGGACGATGAGGCTGTCGCGCCTATCGTCAAGTTCCTTATGGCCGGAACGAGCGCGAAGTCCGACTGGCTCTCGTCGCGACAGCGCTCACGGCTCCACCGATATGAGTTGAAGGAGGGCCTCCGCTATTACCGGGTGGAGCCCACGGATCCTCCGCGGGTGGTCGTACCCAACGACGAGGATCTGAAGTTCGATATCCTCGCGGAGGCGCATGACGCTCCCTCCAGCGGCCACTTGGGCCGCGAGAAGACCTTTATGTCGGTCTCTCAATCCTTCTGGTGGACCCACATGTACAAGTGGGTCGCCCGGTACGTTAAGACATGCGAAACATGTCAGCGGGTCAAACCCGCAGGGCACTCTTCGGCTCCACTACAGAGCCTGCCCGTACCGGCTGACTGTTGGAAGTCGATGAGTCTTGACTTCATCTTTGGGCTTCCCGCCGACAGACACGGCAACACCGGAATTTTGGTGTTCGTGTGTCGGCTGAGCAAGATGGTACATCTTGCTCCAGTTCCCGTCACTGTTACGGGCGAACAAACCGCAAGGTTGTTCGTCGATGGCGTGTTCCGCTATCACGGTCTCCCGGAGACGATTGTCTCGGACCGAGACCCGCGGTTCACTGCTGCGTTTTGATAAACGCTGTTCCCTTTACTGGGACTCGTCTGCAGATGTCCACTGCGGATCATCCACAGACAGACGGCCAGACAGAGCGCGTCAATCGAGTGCTCGAGGACACTCTGCGCAGTGTGCGCGCGGCAGCACCATGCACGTGGTTGACGCAGCTTCCAGCTGTTGAGTTTGCGCTCAACAACGCGGTGCACGCGTCCACGGGGTTCACGCCGTTTACTTGAACGGCTTCCGTCACTCCAGAGTGCCTCTCACTCTTCGAGGGGACACTGACCCCTCTATTCTAAGTGGGGGAGAGGATCGGAAAGCCCTTCCTCCCAGGTCTCGGATGTGAGACCAGTTTTGCTGCGGAAACTGGTGGAATCCTTTATGGATACCAACCTGAGCATTGTCAGCAGGGTCCGCGATGCCATGGCAGCGGCCCAAGATAAACAAAAGGAGTACTCAGACAAACATGGAAGAGGAGCCTTAAGTATATTTGAGGTTGGGGACTTAGTGTTGCTAGACACGAGGAACCTACCTTTTGACACTGTCAGCTCTGTCGGCAGCAACAAGCTGAAGCACCGCTTCATCGGACCATTTGCAGTCCTGACCAGACATGGTGCGTCGTACACCATCGACCTGCCAAAGTCAATGACGACGCACCCGACGTTCTATGTTGGACGTCTTAAGCGGTACTTTGACCCGCAGGGGGTTGCTGACTCGCAGCCCCTCCTGGACCCAGCTCCTCGAAGCGAGGGCCCGGTCACAGTCGTCGACGAGGACGTCGGAGCAGGCACCCAAGCCTCGGTCGGGACGGCAAGGCTGCGGTCAAGACCGTACGCCGGAGGGGCTCCATACGAACGGACCCCGGAGCCATACACCGCGTACGCTGAGTACGCCGGGTACGCACCATACGCGTACGTCTGGGAGTGTGCCGCAGGCGGCTCCGGACGTGGCAACAAAGTCTCGATCTGTCGGATCATGCGATAGGCCTCGTCCAGATCGGACGAAGAGGCCCGACGATCCACCCGCAGGTGTAGACTCGCGACCTCTCGCTCCAACAGGTCCAGGCGACCCGCAAGACGAGCGAGCTCGCCCTGATTCCCGGCCTGGGCGGCAGCATCACCGCCAGTCTAAAGGCCAAGTGCAATCTCAAGCACGAGGACACGTTGACGGAGGCGGTCAACCTCAGGGCCCTGTGTCGGACCCGCAGTCGGAGCACTCGGACGAGAGTGGCTTTCGGGAGGCGCCGAGTACTCGTACTCGTACGAGGGCACCTCCGCCCCTGCTTGGCCGGAATGGAGAGGTCCACTTCCACGTGGAGCGGATCCTCCAGGAGCAACGGCGTCGCGGTAAGCGACAGCTCCTCGTGAAGTGGAGGGGTTATGCCCACTCCGAGAACTCGTGGGAGCCGATTGAACGGCTCCTGATTAACTGCCCGAAGGCTGTCGCAATCTGGGAACAGAAGCGGCGGCAGCTTCATAAGTAGTCCGGGGCTTTTTGCCCGAACGGGGTACGGACGATGAATACATTCCGTACCCGCGCTCATCGTGAGCGCTAGAAGCCGCGCGCTTCAGGATGTCCCTTGGCAGCATGCGCTTGCTGATCAAGTGGGCAAACCTCACACGAAGATCACGCTGGTCCAGGATACGGGACAGCAGCTGATCTTCATGGAGTTCCCGTAACTCCGTGGGGAGTACTTAAGAGACTCCACCCATGCCCAGAACATGTCCTCACAATAACTCCACGTGGGACAGTTCTCGGGCATAACCCAGGGGTATCCCCAAAGAGGATAGAGACCACCCCGGGTCTCGGGCTTCTTACGACAAGTCGTGAAGTCCTTAAGAGGAATGCGGTGTGGCGCGAGAAGCACACACCGAGCAGCCTCCAAGTTGTCAACGAACAACTGTTCTTTCTGAACAAGGGCTCGTTCATAGATGCCCCTAGAAGTGTGGCCGCCCACAAGGCCACGAGGAGTGACGAGAAGCTCTAAGAAGAGGTCAGCCCCAGAGCTCTCCTCGGGAGGCCAATACCCTCTTGAGTTGATGGCAGCTCCCTGGCTGACGGGTGCCACCACCGAACCCCCACGCACACGCTGGGCAGCTTGAAATTCCTCCTGCTGCTGGTCGAGGTCATTCGAGACCTCCCGGGGCTCAACGATAGCACCCTCCTCCTCCTCTTCTTCCTCCTTCTCCTCCTCTTCATCCGAGGAGTCGAAGATACTCTGATAGGAGTGTTGAGTCTCCTTCTCCTCGCGGAGTGGAGACTTAGAGGCTGTACGCTTCTTTGAGGGCTTGGCGTCTTCGGCTTTAGCGGCCTTAGCACGCGCAAGACCCTCGGCAAGCGAGAGACGTTTGCGAGGATTCTCTTCCTCATCGCCACCGGCTTTGGGAGAGCCCTTAGCCTTGACGGCCGGACTCTCATAGCGCACAGACGTTCTGGGACTGTGATCACCTTGATCACTAGCGAGCGACTGCACGCTGTCATCTTTGTACTCACTGGGCTGTGCCCTCCCACTGAGCATCGTGCGTGTTCTCGGACTCGGCATCGTCCTCACTGCCAGAGTTGAACTCACGTTCCACGAACCGAGGGTTCGGACGATTGTCTGAGGCCGAGGGCGACGGACTGCGGCGCTTGCTTGCCCGCTTGCCCACAGCCGCGTCACCCGAGGAATTGATCGCCTCGGAGGCCACCTGAGTAGCCTCCTTGAGTGCCGAGCCTTTGCCGTGAGGCTTAGTGCTCTTGGCTTGCGCCTTACCGGCCGCAGCCTTGGAGCGTGTTTTAGCACCGCTCTTTGCTGTGCCCCGAGGCATGGTAACGGTCGAATTGGAGACCTAGACGAAGAGCGCACAGGTTGCTGCTCGAGGCTCTAAGTGTGAAGTGAGCCTCCGCCGCACTCGCGCGGCCAAGTCGATGGTTTTCGACTTTGAGAATGAGAGTTTGTGACGAACACCTCTTCATTTTGATTGGTCGGTAAACCGAACCTAAGTGGGGGGATGTAACGGGGTACGTAGCCCTAAGTGTACCCTGGTTACATGAAGTGTGACGTAGGGTTGCCTTGCGGGTGTGTTCCCTTGCCTTTGCGTCGTACTTGCCGCCTCCTGTGACGGGATCTTGAGAGTTGAGATCTTCCTGGGTATACCCGTCCAAGTAGTAAATCCGGTTGGATCTGCACGTGTAAAGGAAAGGCTCACTAGGTTGTAGGATCTGGCCAATGTATTATCCAGTTATCACTACCAACACTAGATTCGTAATTGCCAACCTTCTCCGAGCTCGTACGGTCAATGTAGTTCCGATTCTTGAGGGCAGGAAGGCACTTGCGTGTTACTGTGCAAATAGAAGTCTGTATTGATACTTAAGCCTATACCTGCCTGGATTTCTACTTTCTATGTCTTTTATTTGTCAAAATCCCTTACCAGGATCGGCTGCATGTCCCTCCTTTCCTTGACCCATCATCCCAGCTGTATTATCCCCAGATCCACCGGATCCATGGCGTAATCATTATGGTCACCCTATTATGGGTACACTTATCCGGATCCAGGTTGCTTGGATCCACTTCACTGTAAGTGTACACTCGTCATGGATCTGAGCTCTCCAATCATACAACCTCATCTTGCAATCGTCAGTGATCTCCATTGTCCCACGAAAGTTCGAGATCCACTGTACCCATCATTCCTGTATCCTGGATCCAGGTCCATCTATGCGGGATCATCCCTCCTAGGATCCGAACTCGGAAGTATGGGATCCGGGGCACCTCGCGGTGGATCTTGACTTATTGTTAGCCGTGGTTACTAGATCCACCTTCAGATGACACCTACCACCATTCCTTCGTAGGATCCACACTCGATCCACCGTTACATAGTATATCCCACATCCACCTAAGTGAACCCAGGTAAGGGTGGATCCGAGATATGTCTTGGTGGATCTTGCCTTCCCGTACATCACTCATACCAGATCCATCGTCGTCTCATACGGGGTGCTGCTCGTCATGTGTGACGGGGTCACACAGCACCTTGCGCTAGAGGAAGTTATCTTCCGAGAAAATACAAACTCTCAGTGAACGGCAGTTCACAGGTCCCCTCTTTATTCAAAAGAGAGCGAAGTGACCTAATTAAGGTAGAATGTAAACTGATTATATTTATAGGTAGGTTAAGTTTGGGTTTAATACAAACTATAAGTTACCTATAGAAATGCAATGTCGTTTGACCAATGGTTGGCTTTGAACGACCTTGGTACCTTGTACCAAATATCCCGGAGTATGACGTGTCATACACCTGACGTGTGAAGTGTCACACTTCATGTAACCAGGGTACACTTAGGGCTACGTACCCCGTTACATCCTCCCCACTTAGGTTCGGTTTACCGACCAATCAAAATGAAGAGGTGTTCGTCACAAACTCTCATTCTCAAAGTCGAAAACCATCGACTTGGCCGCGCGAGTGCGGCGGAGGCTCACTTCACAGTTAGAGCCTCGAGCAGCAACCTGTGCGCTCTTCGTCTAGGTCTCCAATTCGACCGTTACCATGCCTCTTGGCACAGCAAAGAGCGGTGCTAAAACACGCTCCAAGGCTGCGGCCGGTAAGGCGCAAGCCAAGAGCACTAAGCCTCACGGCAAAGGCTCGGCACTCAAGGAGGCTACTCAGGTGGCCTCCGAGGCGATCAATTCCTTCGGGTGACGCGGCTGTGGGCAAGCGGGCAAGCAAGCGCCGCAGTCCGTCGCTCTCGGCCTCAGACAATCGTCCGAACCCTCGGTTCGTGGAACGTGAGTTCAACTCTGGCAGTGAGGACGGTGCCGAGTCCGAGAACACGCACGATGCTCTGAGGGAGGGCACAGCCCAGTGCCCAGTGAGTACAAAGGATGACAGCGTGCAGTCGCTCGCTAGTGATCAAGGTGATCACAGTCCCAGAACGTCTGTGCGCTATGAGAGTCCGGCCGTCAAGGCTAAGGGCTCTCCCAAAGCCGGTGGCGATGAGGAAGAGAATCCTCGCAAACGTCTCTCGCTTGCCGAGGGTCTTGCGCGTGCTAAGGCCGCTAAAGCCGAAGACGCCAAGCCCTCAAAGAAGCGTACAGCCTCTAAGTCTCCACTCCGCGAGGAGAAGGAGACTCAACACTCCTATCAGAGTATCTTCGACTCCTCGGATGAAGAGGAGGAGAAGGAGGAAGAAGAGGAGGAGGAGGGTGCTATCGTTGAGCCCCGGGAGGTCTCGAATGACCTCGACCAGCAGCAGGAGGAATTTCAAGCTGCCCAGCGTGTGCGTGGGGGTTCGGTGGTGGCACCCGTCAGCCAGGGAGCTGCCATCAACTCAAGAGGGTTGTTGGCCTCCCGAGGAGAGCTCTGGGGCTGACCTCTTCTTAGAGCTTCTCGTCGCACCTCGTGGCCTTGTGGGCGGCCACACTTCTAGGGGCATCTATGAACGAGCCCTTGTTCAGAAAGAACAGTTGTTCGTTGACAACTTGGAGGCTGCTCGGTGTGTGCTTCTCGCGCCACACCGCATCCCCCTTAAGGACTTCACGACCTGTCGTAAGAAGCCCGAGACCCGGGGTGGTCGATATCCTCTTTGGGGATTCCCCTGGGTTATGCCCGAGAACTGTCCCACGTGGAGTTCTTGTGAGGATATGTTCTGGGCATGGGTGGAGTCTCTTAAGTACTCACCCACGGAGTACGGAACTCCAGAA
>NW_003303496.1:4575-7157 GCF_000142945.1 Phytophthora infestans T30-4 | reverse complement strand
CTTTTGTTTATGTTGGGCCGCAGCCATGGCATCGCGGACCCTGCTGGCAATGCTCAGCTTGGTATCCATAAAGGATTCCACCTGTTTCCGCAGCGAAACTGGTCTCACATCCGAGACCTGGGAGGAAAGGGCTTTCCGAGCCTCTCCCCCACTTAGAATAGAGGAGTCAGTGTCTCCTCGAAGAGTGAGAGGCGCTCTGGGGTGGCGGAAGCCGCTCAAGTAGAACGGCGTGAACCCCGTGGACGCGTGCACCTCGTTGTTGAGCGCAAACTCAACAACTGGAAGCTGCGTCGATCACGTACGTGGTGCTGCCGCGCACACATGTCCTCGAGCACTCGATTGACGCGCTCTGTTTGGCCGTCTGTCTGCGGATGGTCCGCAGTGGACATCTGCAGACGAGTTCCCAGTAAAGGGGACAGCGTTTTCCAAAACGCAGCAGTGAACCGCGGGTCTCGGTCCGAGACAATCGTCTCCGGGAGACCGTGATAGCGGAACACGCCATCGACGAACAACCTTGCGGTCTGTTCGCCCGTAGCAGTGACAAGAACTGGAGCAAGATGAACCATCTTGCTCAGCCGACACACGAACACCAAAATTCCGGTGTTGCCGTGTCCGTCGGCGGGAAGCCCAAAGATGAAGTCAAGACTCATCGACTTCAAACAGTCAGCCGGTACGGGCAGGCTCTGTAGTGGAGCCGAAGAGTTCCCTGCGGGTTTGACCCGCTGACATGTTTCGCATGTCTTAACGTACCGGGCGACCCACTTGTACATGTGGGTCCACCAGAAGGATTGAGAGACCGACATAAAGGTCTTCTCGCGGCCCAAGTGGCCGCTGGAGGGCGCGTCATGCGCCTCCGCGAGGATATCGAACTTCAGATCCTCGTCGTTGGGTACGACCACCCGCGGAGGATCCGTGGGCTCCACCCGGTAATAGCGGAGGCCCTCCTTCAACTCATATCGGTGGAGCCGTGAGCGCTGTCGCGACGAGAGCCAGTCGGACTTCGCGCTCGTTCCGGCCATAAGGAACTTGACGATAGGCGCGACAGCCTCATCGTCCCGATACGCCATGCGTATCCGATCATATAGATCCGTTGTCACCCGCGTGATGTGGGCCAACTCATAGTCAGGACGCCGAGAGAGGGCGTCCGCAAGCACGTTGAGCTTGCTTGGCTTGTATTCGACGCGGAAGTTGTATTCCGCGAAGAAGGACAGCCACCTCGCCATCCTTTGGGAGAGGTGAGGCGAGTTAGTCGCCGTCCTCAAGGACGCGTGGTCTGTGTAGATCACAAAGGGCCTAGAGCCCAGAAGGTGAACACGAAACTTCACAAGGGCATATTTCATTGCCAGGAGCTCCTTGTCGTGGACAGGGTAGTTCCGCTCGGTGGCTTTGAGCTGCCTGGACTGGAGCGAGATGACTCGTTCGTGTCCAGCCGTGTCGGCCTGCAGCAATGCATATCCGATGGCATAATCGGAGGCATCGCAGACGACGCTAAGCGGCTTCGTCTCGTCCGGCAGGGCCAGGACAGGGGCCTCTTGGAGACTGGCCTTGATGCTGTCAAAAGCATCCTGGTGCTCTTGCTCCCAGCGCCAGTCGACGTCCTTCTGAAGGAGGCTCGACAAGGGCTTAGCGAAGCCCGCGTTCCCAGCGCTGTACTTGTGAAGGTAGTTGGCCAAGCCCAATCACTTTCGAAGATCCTTCAGGGATCGGGGCGTCGGCCATGCTGCTATGACCTTGACCTTGTCTGGGTCAGCCCGAACGCCCACGTTGCTTACGAAGCAACCGAGAACTTTAATCACTGGTGACGCGAAAACGCACTTGTCGATGTTAGCGTAGAGCTTGTTCGCTCGCATTACGTCCAACACTCGACGGAGGTGTCCTAGATGCACCTCCATGGCCGTCTTGCCTCCCTCGGCACGGCTATGGACGAATATGTCGTCGAAGTACGTCTGTACGAAGGTACGCAAAGGGCGGAACAATTGCGTCACCAGGCGATTGAACGTCGCCGGGGCGTTAGACAAGCCCTGCGGCATGACGAGCCACTCCCAAAGCATGCCGCTTGGAGTGCTTACCGCAGTGAGCGGGATGTCGCTCTCTCGCATCAGGATATGGTAGTATCCGTCTACCAAATCCAGCGCACTGTACAGTACGCTCCCAACCATGTTGTTCAACAGCACATCCTTTTGTGGGATTGGTGTTTGGGCCGGCACCGTTGCGTTGTTGAGCTTGTTATAAGCGTGAACCAGACGCCACTTTCCGTTCGGCTTCCGAACGAAGAAAGTCGGCGTCGAGTGCGGGGATTTCGACTCCCGCACCATGCCTGCCTTCGCTTTCGCGGCGAAGAAGGCATCAATAACCTCGCACTGCTCGCGCGGGAGAGGCCATTGCCTCGTGACACAATACTTTGTGCCGGGCACGAGATCAATCTCGTGCCGTACGCCTCGATCCGGTGGGAGTTGGGTCGGTGGGTGTTTGTTCGCGACATCCGCGTACTCCGTCACCAAAGGATACAGCGGATGCGTGGGGTTCTTAAGGATCTCAGAACCCCCAAGCGCGCCTGACGCGTGCTTGTTCATGTCTTCTAG
>NW_003303496.1:0-4475 GCF_000142945.1 Phytophthora infestans T30-4 | reverse complement strand
CCGCTACACCACAATGGTGCGCGTGCCGGATCTTTTGGTGACTCGGGATTTCACCGTGAGTCCCAAGAAGATGCTCAAGTGAAGATTGAGCCAGGGGAAGAGGCGTCGTCGGAGGTCGGATCGACGAAGACGCTGCTGAATGAAACAAGATCCGCGGATCGATGGAGTTTTGGGAGGAACTCTGTCGACGGAAGAGAGGTGGATCCGGATCCGGATCTAGAAGAGAAACCTCTCTATCCTCCCCAGGTCCCCTCGGGGACCCCTGCGGATCTTGACGCAAGTCAAGATCCGCTAACAAAACAAGGGAAAGTGAAGGCGAAACGGTATGCATTTGCAGATTCACCGGTTAAGCCAACACCGTACCTAAACCCAAGCCCGCTAGTCGAAGAAACAAGAAAGAAGACGAAAACGAGTAAGACTACGCGGAAGAAGATGCAAGCTCCAGAGTCGGAAGAAGACCAAGCTGGATCCAGGTCAAGCTGGTCCGACAAGGATCTCGAGTTTGTGTATCGCCACCAAGCTTTACGCGACTTCCTGCATCAAGATCCTGTCATGCAGATCCTGAATCCACGACAGATCGAAGATCCAAGGGAACCGGTGAGAGCTCCAACGAAAACGGCGAACAAGTTGGTGGCAGTCAAAGATCTATTACGTTTGCTTACGGAGTCAGGCATCGTAGCTGGTGTGTTCGACGCAGAGGATATCTTCGAGCTAGACCTGGATCTCATAGTATCCGCGACGCGGGACCTCTTTGCCAGAGTTAAGTCCATCACCGGAGAAAGGTCGCGCACTATGGATCCAGTGTCGTCGCCGAGGATCAGCCAAGCTGCGTCCTCGAACTACGAATCCGCCGCTGAGGATGAGTCAGACACGTCGTCCGAACCACGACGCATGACTTTAGGACCCTCCGGGGCATCCATGCTGGAAGCGCGGGCGAGGGTCCGAAGACAGGAAGCCCCTGTGAACGTGAAGGCTCGGGATCCAGTAGGCCCCACGCGTGATCTGACACAATCCATCCAGGATCGAGCCAGATCCGGCAAGAAGCCAGTGGGATTATCGTCAGATCAGGCTCGAGGTAATCGCCTCACGGACCCTGTCTCGCCAGTGGACCAGACGGCCGCAGGCTCTTCCGACACTTCCTCGGGCACCCTGCAGCGGCACTTCGAAGCTGCGATGAGTCGTTTCCTGGCCGAACAGGGTATGAGAGCGCCCGTGCCACAAGTGCAAGTGCTCCACGAACATGGAGCACGAGACGTGGAAATGAAGTCAGTGGAGGCAGACAACTTCCATGATGAGTTCGACCCAGATGATCTGGATGGTCCATCCACTTCGTCAGCAGTGGTAGCAACAGCCACAGCCGGGGCAGGTGGATCGTCCATGATCCAGAGGGTACGGATCTCAGCCATATCGGACCTGAAGGAGTTCACGGGCAAGGATCAAGATGAGGACCGAGCGAGAACATGGATCAGCAAAGTCAAGTCGGCCCTCATGAGAGATCAAGCGTCGGATGCTGAGAAGTGTTTGACCTTTGCGGATCTGCTAGCGGGGCCAGCCAGGAACTGGTATCGGCAGCTGGGCAGATCAACCAGGAACAAGTGGCCGGATTTGCTGCGCAGCTCCAGACCCAGTACTGTGGATTGGGAGTGTCGGTGGCACGACAATACTACCATGCTCGCCGCAGATCGGATGAATCCCCGCTAGAATACCTGCATCGACTAAATGTGGCCGGTCTACGGGCCAAGTTGAAGATCAAGGATGGGGGATCCAAGTTACTACGGGAACATGTGGATCATTTCATCGAGACGTTGGGAGACGTGGATCTGGCCGACAGGCTGACCCTGTTACGTCTTCCAGACGCAGATGACCTTGAGGAAGTGCTGCGGGCGGTGGATCGCGCGAAACACCGCCAGAAGAAGGCGGCGGTCGGATCCGGCAAGTATCGCCAAAAGGCTCCGACGCCCACGGCCCCAGCTCGACGTGTCCACCAAGTCACGGCGCCTGACTCAGGAACTGAGTCAGGATCCGACGGCTCGGACTCCGACCCTGAAGATTACCGTCGAGTCTGTCTCACTGCGTCCAACGATCGAACGGCGAAGACCGGAGACAACTCTCGACCGAGGGATACCGTACCCGGGGACCGTGGGATGTACAGATCCCGAGATCTCATGGACGGGACAGCCCAGGTCAGGTGTTCGCAGTGCGGATCCCGGAAGCACACTGAATCTGGATGCTGGAAACATCTGGTCTGTGAGAAGTGTGGCAAGAAAGGTCATCCCGGAGATCATTGCTTCTACGTGTGTCGCGGGTGTGGCGAGATTCACGACGTCGGCAAGTGTCCGATGGAAGAATTCTACAGCCAGATCCGCCAATGGTTTGATCCAGCCAAGCACAGAGGGATGTTGCCAGAAGTGGCCGAGAAGATGTTAAACTAGGACGCTCGCCGGGTTTGAATCCGGTACGAGCCGAGCGTTCTAGGTATTGCATTTATGCATTTGTGAACAAGACATCGCTAGATCCAGGTAGCAGGACCCTAGATCCAGTCGATAATACACGTGATCTACATGAAGTGTCAGTTGCCAAGGTCTCTAGTTTGCGCCAAGTGGATGAGTTTTCCAGATCCGAAGTCTCTTCAACCCTGGATCTACACAGAGGAAAGGCACGTGGTTATTGGGAGAAACGCCAACATGGTCGATGGTTTGAGCCTACCAAGGGTGAAGTCACTGCAGATCCACCTAAGGTCTGTCTGGTCACTGGATCCTATGGATCTGAGGATGTTGGATCCATGGATCTGCTAACAGGAGAGTCCCGTGGGTACTGGAAGTACCATGCCCCGGGAAAGTGGTTCAGACAAGCCAAGGTAGGGGGTAAGATCAACAATGAAAAAGCAATCCTACTCCTAGATAGTGGTGCCGAGGTGTCTATACTGGATACCGCCTTTGCTCGTAAGGTTGGGTGCCAAGTGGATGGGAGTCGGATCCAAGATTGTGTTGGGATTGGTGAAGGTGTGTACCGCACGAACGGATCAAGATCACGCTGGCAGGTTGTTTGGTGTACTGGTTTGACATTTTGGGTTGGAGATCTCGCTGGTCCAGACCCCATCCTCGGGGATGGATTGCATGGTACCGGCCGGAGTGAGGTTGGATCTAGCGGATGGGACACTTTGTTAACCTGACGAGATGCGGATCCAGCTCAGCGGACGGCGACCGGTGTATGGGGCGAAGATGAGGATCATAAGGGCGGAAAAGACCACCTGGATCGAGCCCGGGGAAACTTGGGAGCTGCCAGACCGGTTAAAGTGGGTGGAACATGAAAGACTGTGGGTCACTCGGGGCGAGAAATGGGTACCTACCGTAATCCAAGGACCAGGTCGATCGCAATACCTCCAGGTCACGAACGTCAGCGACAAGAGATTATTACTGGACCATTATGAGGAGATCGGACGATGGTTGGCATAGGACGGTATCCCTAGACGACCTGGATATGTGTCAGTGGGATCCCGCCGCTACAAAGAAATGGCAGAATCTGGTGTACGAGGCGACTACCGAGATCGAATCTCTCGGAGAGGTGGAGCTCCCGGCGGAGCCAACTGGCCCCTTGGTGGATCGGCCTTCATATCCAACTCCGCGAAAGATCCTGCAGAGAGATCGACGGGTTGAGATCCAAGCAATGAAGGTTGGATCCATGACGGGGGACGATCCCCAGAGTCGGCCCTTAGATAACGCAGGGTCGGTGGACGAAGGATTGCAGAGGGCTAAAGCCGAACAGCCGGATCCCGCCGATCCACAAGTGGATCCAAGCTTTCCACTGGATAAAGTGCCTGGATCCCTATCGAGAGTGGCAACGCTAGTCAAACCCGAACCGTCGGGTTCAGACTCGTTAGAGGACCGGCTGGATCCGACCGGTGACTTCCCCAGTACCAGGATACCCGACCCCACGAAGACAGAAGGGATGACGGTCGAAGGAGAGTCGCGGTGCCTGGATCCAAGGGTGGATCAGACAAAGACCGAAGATGAACAAGTCTGCTACCGTGAAGGCGGGGATCTACACGCCGAGGATCTTGGAGAAGGTATGGCGGTAATCCCGGAGGTACCACTGACCACAGAGGAGGTCACGATTGATGATATCCAAGTGGATCCAGGGGCGAACGAACCCACTGAAGTGGATCGTCTGCGTCAGAAGATCTGGGAAAGCCGACATCTGCTGATCGGTAAGGGTAATGCGTTACCGCCCGCCGCCCGCGGAGTCAAATGTGACATCGATGTCGGCGACGCGAAACCGATCGCTCAAAGGGTGCGGAAGGTGGCACCTCAGTTCCGAGAAAAACTGTCGGATCTGATTAAGGGCCTGCTGCAAGCCAGGATCATCAGCTTCTATACGTCCCCGTGGGCGTCGCCGGTGGTAATCATCATCAAGAAGAACGGGGTGGATATACGTCTGTGCATTGATTACCGGCTGGTTAACAGCCTGACTCGATT
>NW_003303495.1:80782-88846 GCF_000142945.1 Phytophthora infestans T30-4 | reverse complement strand
TCACTGGAGCTCAATCTAGTAATATATCACTAAAAGCAATTGAATCCATTTTCGTGTCAATTACTCTCAATCCGTGTGCATACAAATCCTCATATGAACTCATTTTAACCAATCGTATGGACATTGACCAATCACACATGCGAGGTTTTTTTTATAGAAAACCTAACTGTTAATTCTTTTCCGAGCCGGAGAAGTATTGCATTACCCCCCCCGCTCTCAAGCGTTGTATATAACAACATGTGAGGTTTGGCTTTATCTTAACATGTTGTATAATACAACATGCTAAAAGCCGTGAAATGCACGCGGTTAGGAGGAGCATTTGCATGTACCGAGCAAAAATGTGATAAAAGAAGCCGGAGTGGATACACTGATTTGCGAACAGATTGGCGGGGTTTTGGTAGCTCGGATCAACGTCACTTTGGAAAAAGCCAAGAAGCAGAAAGATGGCAGCCCGACGTGAAACCCGGATGGAGCGTGACGCCTTCAAGGCGAGACAGGAAGGAAGAAGCATCGAAGACAGGCATCGCCTCAGCGCAGAGCATCGGGAGTATTTGAATGGAGAGAGGGCGACTGACGCCGATTTCGGTAACGACGAGCCGAGTGTACCACCTGCAGCTGCTCCTCCTGCTGTAGATAGATCTTGGGGACTCCCATGCGCCCCTCCGCGCGGAAAGGACGCTTGCTATCTAGCAAATGCAAAGAGGCTCATGGAAAGGCGGTTGGCCGATAAAGCTTCTCAGAAAAAGAAATCTCCGGCGAAGAAGACGACGACTAAGACACGGCAGAGCTTCGAAAGGGAGAAAAGGCTGCACAGGAAGCAAGAGCGATAGCACGCGCAACCAGCGGCAAAGCAGTCCACTCGGGCACGGATTGCAGTGGATGAATTGCGGGGACGCGACGCCCGAGATGACGCGCTGCTGCAGTTGCAGCAGAAAGACCAACAAACGACCCCAAAGAAGAAGAAGTCGGAGAAGACATCGGAGAAACGCAAAGCGTCTACGAAGACACCTGCGAACCCCAAAAAAAGAAGAAGGCGACAAGTCCCCACGTCACCACCCCAGAGGACGAAGATGGTGCGGACAACGAACGCGCCAGCTGCACATCTTCATCAACAGAGGTGTCAGCACCAGCCAACTGGTAGAAGTTCTTGACACGACGTACGTACTTCATGTCCTCACGCAATGAAGTTGTATATGATGTTATGTAGCGCGGATACCCATCAAGTACTTCAGCGAACGCGTTTGTGGCTGTGTCTGCATCAACCTCTACCTCTGTGGCTGCGTCTGCTCCTGATGCTGCATCTGCACCCGCTGTAGACGCTCCACGACGACCCGCCAGGTACGCTTTTACTCATGGTGTATATACAACATGGTTGATGTTACCCATGTAGTATATTGTCATATACGACGTGATCTTTGCGGGCCTCTCATTTTAGAATCTGAGCGGAACGAGGACTCTACGTTCGTGGATGCGGCAGATGCGGTTGTAGAATCCCGGACTACGGACTGTGATGCGTTTAATTCCGACGTGGACGATGACATCAACTCGGATGATTGGAACCCGGAGACGGACGACAACACTGCACCTACCGACGGCGATGATGATACTGTGCAGACGTTAGACCTTGCCGACTATACGCCCGAGCAGGACGAACTTTCTGACGACGATGACTTGGATGGTGCTACTCTCTTAGTTCGTGCAAAGAATCGAACCAAGCGACAGCTTAAACGCGAACGATTTGAAGCCGCTAAGGCAAATGCGACTGGGCAACTACAATCCAGCACTGGGATACGATGGCACCGAAAGAGATGGAGTTGCTGGCGTCAGATAAGAAGCATTGAAGAAGATGAGCATCGACAGGTGGAACTTCGGTACGTTTATCTGTTTTGGGGATGTATTATAAATGACATCAGCTCATGGAACATGCTGTATTATGCACCTAGATGCAACACCGCATCTGGACCGAGCAGAGGCGTATCCTGGCCTGTATTTCGAGCTTATGAATCGACATAAGAAGTGTTTGAGCTGGCGGAATTGCCTCTCCGCCTCTTCTACTCTATGCCCCCGCGATTGTGGAGGCGTATTGCAATGGAGAGCAACCGCTACTACGAACAGAACTTAAATGCAGGAGTGCATGTATGCGTCTCGGCAGGCGCGACAAGAAGAGGGAACGAGAGAAGACGTACTGCTGAGAGAAACAAAGAGCCACAATAAGATTCAAGCAGAAAACATGCTGCACTGTATTGGGCTATTAGTGGCAAGAATACTATGCCCTCGCAAGCGACGTTTCGCAGACCATTAGGCGACTAATGCAGTGGGCGCTGTGCCTAAGGGCACTTTTAAATCTTTCGTGCGAAAAGCACGTTTCGATAACATCATACAGAATCTACATTTCACCAACAGCACAGACCCGCGTGCGGAGACAGAGCGCGTGGAAAATCAGGTCTGTCGTGGATACGTCGTACTTTACTTTCGCGAAAGGCTACACGGTGCCCCCAGTGTTGTCCTTCGACGAGGCGATGATCCCATCCAGAAGTCGCCACAACGTCCCCCGTCAGTTCATGAAAGACAAACCGCCCAAATGGGGGGACAAAATTTTCGTGACGTGCTGTGCAGACACAGCTTATTGTCTTGGGTACATGGCGGTCCCTGGAAGGCGACCACCTTTTTCTTCTTTTTGTGTGGCTAAGTCTCACATGTTGTATATTCACTCCTGTGTATTTCTATTCTTGTCGTATATGCAACATGGCAGCATCGAGATATTCTGCGGGGCAGACCAGCACTCAGATGAACTTGGAGGAGCAGCACCAGCTCACTTTCCCGCTGTTCCCAACTCTCCAGCAACATTTATGCCGAATCTCTCGAGGGTCCTCCCACAACAACAACAAGACGGTTGCTACCGAGGTGTAGTCACTGATCGCTTCTATACATCAGTGCAGCTTGCTCTACAGCTGCTGGCTTCCAAGGTGTACCTGGTTGGCACAATCCAGACCAACAAAAAAGGTTTTCCACCGGGTTTGATCACGAGAGAGGCTACACGACCACGGCACATTCCGCGTGGATCCTCGACGGTCACAGTCGCCAAAGGTTGTCCCCAATTACAGGTTCTGCAGTGGTGGGATCGTCTTCCCGTGTATCTGCTGTCCACTGGAAGCAGCGCGGCGACTGAAACGTGTGGTAAGAGATATTGCCGCTCATTGCATGCTTTTTGTGTTCTAACATTCTTCGTGGTGCTTTGATACAGGACGGCGTATTCCTGGTGGTCAACGTCTCACCATACTCTGTCCGTACACGATGCGCAACTATCATCGCTGGATGGGTGGGGTGGATATACACGATCAGTTGAGGCTGCAGCGCCACTCGCTGCAGCTTTCAGTGCGCTTCCAAATGTACTATAAAACCATCTTCTTGGGGCTGGTGGATACAGTAATCGTCAACGCTTCTATAGTTTATCAGGAGGCGAACCAGCAACAAAAGAATACCATGGCAGATCATGCTGATTTTCTGGAGATACTACAATCCCAGCTACTACAGACAACGGAGGACGACTTTATCGAGGAGGTATGTATAACATGTTCTGATGGCATCATGCAATTTATACGACATGATACATGTTGCTTACATACTTACATGTTGTTTTGCCAGCGAGCAGAGCTATTCATCAGGCCCGTCCTTCCACTTGATGTACCATATTTGATGGCGCGTTATGTTGTTGTTCGCGTAGTGCCTGGGGTGCACACGATCGCACAGGTAGACGCTACACAAACCATAAGTTATAAATATAGACAAGGAGTGATGTTGGCAAGACCCACCGTTTGTTTTCGTTACTGCAGGCTTCAAAGTAGACTATGGTGACACTGCGCTGCCCAACCTTGGTCTTTCGGATGGAACAAACTTCACTAGTGCTGTGAGCGCTTTCGAAAGCCCTCGCGGACCTGTACCCACTCCGGAAATTCTGATAGCTTGTGCTCGGTATAAATCGTGCTGTTACTCCTAATAGGTGTTGCAGGTGAGGAGCTCCCGCGGCCACGTGTCGGCCGAGACATCCAGATGCGTGGGCTTGGTAAGAAGCGCCACCGTCGTGCACTTGGTCCCGATGCCGGTGAGAGTGGAGATGTGAGTGAGGGTGACGAGGAGGGCAAGGAGGAAGCGTCTGATTGTGAGGAGTGATGGTGCGTAGGAGTAAAAGAAAGGGGGTTAGCTGCAAGTATTTAATCCACCTGCTGAAGTTGACAAACATAACTGGGCTGATATGTTTACCCTTTGTTCATTTCAAATAAACGGGTCAAATTCTAATGTATTATATACTCCATGTTTAATCCGCTTGAGTACGCGATGGTGTATGTGACGACATCGCTGGTGCAGAGCACTTCGCCGAGTTCATAGTCGATTTGACCAATTTCCCGCAATTCATAAAACGGTCTCGTACTTATTGCAGGCAATACAAATATCAATTGTAGGCTGGCATTAACATGGTGTATTTAGCAACATGTTAAGGACTGAACAGGGGGCATTTTTGGCCGTGAGAGTGTGGGGGAGATAATAATCGAATTCCTAACGTCACACAACGGCATCACAAGTTCCTCCACATGGAACGTGTTGTTTTGTTTGACAATGAATTTATCCTGATGGTAATTTGAGCTTGTATCATTAGCACTTGGACAAGTTCAGCACTGATTCGATTTACAATGCTCTACGAAGCCCGATCAAGATTTCGAAGAGAAGGGTTTATCTAGTGCTCTGGAACATTTGTTTTGTGAAAATGACAAAACGAGGTGACAAAAATAGACAATTCAGCAGTATCTGATTGTGTAAGAATTACAACATTTTTAAGGCGGATTACATGCGTGGCTTTATATATCTACGGTAATATCACTTTCTAGACACGATAACTTTATAATAAAATAATTTCGACGTAGAGGCCGAATTTTGTAATTTGAGCTTCGTATACTTCTCCGGTCCTACAAATAAATAGTAGTCAGTTTTGTTTATTAAAAACATTTTATATTAGATTGGTCGACGACCTTTTTCTGACAAATGTTATTTGATAAAAATGCATCAGTAGACCGTCTATCGTCTGATTTGTATGTCAGGCTGATTGGCTGTTTTTGAAACGATCATGAAGATTGCTTTAGGTAATATATTGCTGGAATAAGCTCTTTATCCTCTTTTTTAGGATTATTTAAGCTTGATTCTGACTATTTCTGATGGTGCTGCAAGCAAAACCATCAGACCTTTATAAAGTGATCATATGAATGGCCGGTAATTGACGCTTTTGACGAGAATTTTGTTTATCTAAGGAATACTTCAGGGTAGTGCAAATAAAGAGTCTACAGCGAAACTTGTTCCAGATACATTTAGTCAGTAGAACAGAAGTTATCGCAAGTTTAGTGAGCGGTTAACATTTTAATGGACCGGAGAAGAACGCAACTTGGGCCTCCCAGTGACAAAGCAAAATACTTGAAAATTAGTGGCTTGTCAGCTAGACATACGCCATAATAACTCCTTTGTGGTGGCCGAAACGTTTTGTCTGCTGTTTTGGCAATAAATTTAGGATTCAAAACGTGACATATCACAAAAAAATAAGCGTAGGTATTTTAGTACGAAGCCTAGCCATACAAACCAGTTTTCTTAAAAAAATACAAAATGTTAGCCTGCAAAGCGTTATTCTCTATGTTAGACCCATTGTAGCGCCTACTACAGTGGCCTTGTTAAATTTACTTCACCAGTGGACTCATCCAGACATAGCACCAAAACCACTAAACGCCCCCCCCATCTCTAGTGGTAACGCAGCTACGCACGTTCTACTGACTGCCGAGCGGAGCGAAGGCGGCCCTAATCAGGGTTGCTCAAAATATAATTTATATGGATTTCTTCGTTTAATGAGAATAAATACCTGCATGGTAGATCGGAAATCTGCAAATAAATAATTTGTGCTGCGACTGTGGCAAATAAGTATTTGTATCAAAACATGATCGTGTTACTAGATTAATGGTTTTGGGGAAAACATGCTCCTCGAGTGCTGGGAAGGCATCAGGGAAGCGTCGGACATGGCGAAGGTTGCGAGAGTTGGTAGTTTGGGCTGTGTGCGAATTGAAAAGTGAGTTTGACTCGGCGGCACAAGTTTGCAGACAGCTCAGAGCCAACGAAAATCTGGTGGCTGACAATCAATTTCGTGTAGGAATTCATAAAATCCAAAAATAAATTTTCAAGCTGTGGCCAGACCATAAGTAAACTATTTCTCAATGAAAAAAAATATATTTTCAGTAAATATATTTTTGAGGATCCCTGACCCTAATTGACTATACAGTACATGTAATCTGTGGTGTAATATAATGGTTTTTTTTTGGGTTTCTTTGAAATGACGTACCCTAGTTTTGGTACAGGTCTGATAAAGTCGGTGGTCGGTACCATTTGGAAGGCAGACTCAAGTGCGATGCAGAATGTGCGGCGGCCAGGAAGTCGCGAGTTCGTGATCGTGCTGAATGTGGTGTTCTTCGTGATGCTGGCAGTCATCTACACGGAGCTGGAGGACTCGTTCCATGTGTCCGTGCTGCTTTTCCTTGTCGTGGGACTCACAGTCTCCATCAACTGGTTCATCATCGAGGCACGGAGAACAATCAACAAAAAAGAATAATGAAAACGAAAGCGAAACCGCCGCAGACAGTGACAATGAAGGTGTCCAGGTTCCTATGGGAGGTCTTGGAGCAATATTTTTCTTTGAGAAATTGCCTTTCCGCAATGCCGACCAAACTCCGCAAGTGGATATAAACGAGACCCTGCTGCGGAATTTGATAAGAAACACAGAAATGCTTTTCGATCACAAAGAGGGTCAAGCTGGACGTATCTACATGTATCTATCAGATTTTATATCTAACAGATACATGTAGATACGTCCCGCTTGAGCGCGTTATCGTGGCGAAGGTGAAAAAAATCTGAATGACGAGCTACAGACCAAGAGTGACTTGGTGATGGTCGGATATCTCCACCAAGCGCTTGGTGGTCCCTTCTCGGGAGACGCCGACGCAAGATTCTTCCAGTATCTGATGCGATGCTGTTCGAGTTACTACAGCGGACCTGTACGTGACGATAATACAGAGCGCTGGCTTCGGGAAGAGTAGAATCTGTACGAGGTCGCGAAAAAGCCCGCTGGTCCCACGATGGATCTGCTAGGAAGTGAACTATCCGATGCTCGGTTCCTGTACGTCTGCGGACGGAACATCAAGCAACCGTCCAACTTTTCGGCAGCTACCCCGCATCTCTTCTCATTCTTCTTCGAATGCCCAAACATCGCTGATCGTTTGATTAATGCGCTGGAATGATTGTGCTTGAATTGAGAGTCGACGAAGAATGTCTAGCTCGACCTGTTCGGTATGGACGCTGTGGTCGACTTGAACACACAGACGACGCCAGCTACTCAGCAAAATATTTGTCGTAACCGACTTTTTTCCACCGATTTTCGACAAGTCTTTGGCATCAGCTTTGAGGAATGTGGCTAGTGGAAATCCCAATCTCGGCCAGTCACCTCACAAAAAAGTGCGGACGTTGAGGGGAGGTCAGGACGTGAAAATGTTGATCTCGGCTTTTGATAAGCCTGTGTCTTTACTTGCGAGGAAGGATGAAAACGGAATCGATTACTTGCATCTCTTGTGCAGAGCGCTAACGAACGTAAACCGTAATCTACGCGGGGAAGAGCTCAAGATGATACTCTCAGATTCACGATACTCCCTCGACTGAGAGACGACCTTGTTCCCACCGATCGTAATCACTCACACGATGGGCGTTGTGCTGCTGAACCAAAACCAACGGGGTCTTCCGTTTGACTACAAGGCAAGTGCTCTTGGAATGGTCAACTGGCATAGCTGCTCCACTACAGATTCGAAAGCACCCCATGACTTCTCACTCTTGCTGTACTTGGTGGTGAAAGCGGGGATGCCGAATGATAATTGGCGCCGCAATTATTGCAATAAGAAAGCACCAATTATTTATTGGTGGCTTTCTGGAGAGAAAGACCAACTATTTGTTTTCGCTCCCGTCGTACAGTGGGTACAGAAAGTCTACATC
>NW_003303495.1:74073-79985 GCF_000142945.1 Phytophthora infestans T30-4 | reverse complement strand
TGACGAGGTATTTCTGCTCGGTCATGTACAGCGCCTTCTCAAAGAACCGCGACGCCGTGTGAGTGCTCCAGAGTGTGCATACACTAGCCAGCAAGAAGCCGGCAATGCCCAAATCCTTGACCGACACCACGATGTTGATCGCTGCCAGGCCGATGATCGGCAACAGGCAGTAGCCAAGCACCGAGCACACGCGGTAGATGTCGATAGTCCGCTCGGGCGACAGTAAGTTCATCAGCAAGTACATGAAGAGACACGACAGCACTCCGAAGCCGTAAATGTATCCAAAATGAACCTTAGCAGCCTACAAGAGACAATAAAAAATAATAATAAGTTCAAAGCCGCAGCAAATACTAGTAAGAAAAGTTAGCGTACCAGTAGCAGACAAACGCCGAAGAGGAAGCAGAAGACGAGCGGTCCTGCCAGATCCGCGTCGTCTAGAATGTGCTCATTAATCTGCTTGGTAGGGAGCAGCACAGACACCGTCTTGGCCCAAATGTGGTCGAAGTTGATGCCCAGTTCTGCGTATTCAAATAATAAAACACCAATCTTAAGTAAAAAAAAATACTTGGAGATAAATATGCAATCACTCGTCACCTTCCAGAAGCGGTGGCTCGTTGGCGAACTCGTCGTCGCCGCCGTCGTCATCATAATAGCCGGCGTTGGAGCCGACGGTCCCGCTGAGACCATTGGACGAGCCTGGCGCCGGATGAAAGCCTGCTCCGCTGTTGTTGCTGTTCGGGTGTGTGGGCTGCGCGTTCATGGGCGGGTACTCGCCCTCTGGAGCCGTGAACCACGGGCTCATGGCGTTCGGATCCATATTCATGTTCATTTCTGGTCTACGTGGACGAATACGAACTGAGTGAAAATGATTAAATTTGCGAATAAAATATTGAATTTAGAGACCAATGTGGTCCACGCGAACTAGCACACGTCGCAGATCCATTGACTATTTTAATAAGTTAAATTCATAAATATAAAAATTTTAAAATAGAGGCTTTTCAGTAATCCATGCACATGTATTTAAAATTTCACTGATCTCGTAAGTAGATGGTGATGTTTCTCTTACGTATCGCTTGCATGAAACCGATACTGTACTAATGGTCAAAAGTGTCAGTGCTTTATATTTAAATTATCGGGCACATGCACAGATAGACAAGATAAAGATAAATTTAAAGTTTTAAATGATGGTCATATATGTATATTCGAAAAAAAAAATCACGAAGCAAAAAAAAACGAAATAAAAAGCTGTAGCAGTTAATATTGCTTTTCGGTTTATAAGTACTGTACGGAAACAATTCTCGAAATCAAATCTTTTTTTTCAGCAACTTATCAGCTGCCGTTCCAAAACCGAAATACACACGTAATCTTTAACACCTTGCTTACGAACGTCGTATAAGACGACATATTATTTTTGTTACGTCGTATATTACGACATTGCACGAAGGTCATTAGCAAATGGCTCGGAAAAGTTTTTTCAATACTTTAATCAAGTTACCACAAAAATATAATCTGCGAGAGGTCATTTTGCTACAAGTCAAAACCAGGCCAGGGGAAGGGGATCAGCCACGTCGTGAACAGCCACTCATTCGACATTTTGCTGGATGGTGCGCATACGGAATAGTCGACGCGAGAAGCCCGCCGCGCCGGCTGCCGCTACACACGATATTGACTTTGGCCACTTATGGCGGCAGCTTCGGGCGGCGGGGTGGAAGTCCAAGCGTCCGAGTGGCCTCCAGACTGAGTGGAGCTACTCGAGTCCTGACAACACGCACGTCTTCGTGGGGGAGAAATCAGTCGTGGACTACGCGTTCGACAGTGGCTTGCTGGAAGAGGCGGATGCTGATGCTCAAGTCCGAGATGAAGAAGGTGGGGAACTAGACCAAGCAGGAGCTGGTAGTAGTGGTGAAGAGCAACAACACGAGGGGGAAGACGTCGTTCGGCCTTCCCAGATCGACACGAGTGTCCTTCTTTCGCAGCATACCATTGATCGAATGTTCGGCACCCCAAGTGATGATGACATCGAGCTGTCGCAGACTGCAGTGAGCAGAGCATTCAATCTATCCTCAGAAAATCTACAAGACGGCGGTGCCCGCGAGGCCGCTGCTGGACTGCATTTACTTTCGGAGGCTTCTGGATTAGAGAGCGAGGGTGATGTAGACGAAGAAGAAGCCGCTGCGTCTCAACCTCGACGACGGACACTTACGCCGTTATCAGGCAAAGAGGACGTGAATGTTTTGCTGGATGGGGAGAAGCCGAGTGACTACGAGAACTACAGCTCGGGTGATAGCGACGACGACGGCATGAGTGATATTAACAGCGATTCCGGAGCCGGGATGTCCGAGGAAGATGACGACGTCCTGTCCGACAGTGACGCAGTTGAAATGGACAAGGCTTTCATTGCGGCACTACAGGTGGGCAATAACGCACTTAGCAGAACCGCTGCAATGGAGAGAGAGCAGACACTACGAGGAATGCAGTGGACGCCAGTGTCTTCGGAGTACGAGACAGATGCTGCTGCGTACCCTGGACTGGGCACCGAAGAAGCAAGGCCTGTGCCCGACCTGCTGCAATTATGGAGATCGCCAATCCTCACCTTCTTTTATTTCATGCCGAAGTCTCTGTGGGTTTCTATCGCGGCTGAAACGAACCGATATGGTCTACAGCAAGCTGGCAAGCGCGCCCGTAACATTCAGGCACGGCAGACTGACCTTCGGCGTGAAACTATCAAGCAGATTACACGTCGTTTGAAGGCTAAGGCAGCATACTCTACACACGAGATTCTTCACGTTGTTGGACTCCTCGTTGCACGGATGCTCTGCCCTCAAAAGAAACGATTTGGTGCGCACTGGAGTATGGTGGAAGACGGTGCTGTTCCCGCCGGTCTTTTCGGGCGGTTCATGACGCGTGACAGGTGCCAGAGTATCATGCGAGACTTGCACTTCGTAGACAACACGATTGACCACGGTAACGATAAACTCTGGAAACTTCGCCCCGTTGTTGACAAGGTCCAAGAGCGCTTTTTGCTGGGGTGGTCTCTTTCTGCTATTTTTTCGTTTGATGAGGGTATACTGCCGTCCACGTCGAAGCGGAACACGACCCGGATGTTCATGGCCGACAAGCCTCACCGCTACGGGTCCAAACTATTTATGGTCTGTGACGCGCAGACGGCATACTGCCACAGGTACGTTTAAAATTTGTATGTCGTAACTATCTACTTTGTGTTTGCCTGACAACAGTGAATGTCGTAACTATCTAGGTTCGAAGTTTATGTGGGTAAGCGTGCATCTGCAGGTGGACCTGACACCTCAGTTGACTTTAAGACTGGAGCTGCAGCCGTGGTCCGGAATTTGAAGATTGTTCTCGCCCAGTCTCGTCACAAGTGGCATACCGTCGTGATCGATCGCTACTACTCGTCCGTGCTCCTTGCGATTGAGCTTCTGAGTATGAAGGTGTATGTTATTGGCACGATCATGACTAACCGGCTTGGATTCAACCCGAATCTCAGGGCTACGAGCAAGACACGCCCAGTGAGCATACCCACGTTACATTCTCGTTCTCTCGCTCTATCTCCATCCCGACCATGATTTCCTGTGTTTGGTGGGACCGGAAGCCCGTCTATTATCTCTGTACGGGCTCCATTATGGCGGCGTCGACAATTGAGCGAAAAATAAAACGTATCGGTGCGGTTCGAGTGCCGTGCCCCTCTGCTGTAAATGACTACCAGAACTGGATGAGCGGAGTTGATGTCCACGATCAACTCCGTCTCCAGTCGTATTCACTGCAAATGTCGACGAGGTTCACGAAATATTATAAGAGCCTATTCTTAGGTTTGCTGGACATGGTCATGGTAAATGCGTATCTTACGCACAAAGAGGGGGCCAAGATCAAGGGGATGGCTGCTATGAAGCGCTCAGAGTGGTTTTGCGTCCTTCAAAATCAACTTCTCCAACTCAAAGCCGAAGATTTTGCTGGAGTGGAGGCAACACCGCCTCCTGCGAGCCAAAAGCGCCAGCGCACCCCAGTACGCCTCACGCACGCGCTGCAGCAGTCTGAAGATTGGGTTACCGTTACTGGGGTCCAGAAACGCCGGCAGAGATCGTGCAAGGTCTGCGCGCTCTTGCGTACTGAAAAGAAGAAGTCCTTCGCAACAACGTTCTTTTGCGAACGCTGCTCCGTTGATAATGCGAAATGCTGGTTGTGCAACCGTATTCGACGGGAATACAAGGGCGTTGCGAAGACATGCTATGATATCTGGCATGATGACTTCGACGCCGGGCAAGCTATCCCACCAAACTTAGGGAAGCGCATTGTGCTCCGTCGGCCCGGCCAGAAAGCTGGCCAAAGAAAGAAGACGCGACGGGAACTTCGACTTGGGCACGATGCTGGCAGCGACGACGGCAACGGTGGTGACAACGAGAATGGTAGTGATGACGAGTGAGCTTGGTTGCGTGTCAGTTGATTAGTGATTTGTTTCAAATACACAGCTTCTTGAACCATCGTACCTTCGTCCTTGCGTTTCTTGATTTAAGTGGACTGCCTGTGAAGCAATTTAGCCATCTGTTGACTGCACTTGCAGTCAGTTACGACATTGAGCAGGCAATACTGTCGCTGAATCCCGTCAGAGTTACGACATTGAAAGAAAAACCTGTTGAAAATTAATGCACCTAACCTCACGTCAAAAAGTGCACCCATACAAATACGTAGTAACATTGATATACCGTATCTTACGACATGCGCTTACGCGTTCTGGGCAAGTACCGTCCGGACGCAAGGTGTTAATAATAGGCAGTAGCGCTCCGAAACAGTAGCGAACACCGTGAAAGAAAAGTTTGGTGTGAAATAACAAAGCAGCCAGACCAAGCGAAACATACCAAGACATTCCCAATACTTAGGTGAGAAACAGTAGACGCCTGTACGATTACGCTTAGATAGAATTACATGTACCATGATAAACTGATTCGATTATGGAAATGACTGGATAACCGATTATCCGACACGAGTACGCACTGCAAGAAGCAATCGTCTACAGAATACAACTATATCTAACAGACTTGGTAGTTAGTGTGCTCATATATACAATGGGACTTTTTCCTTAGCTGTCACATATAGCTTGTAGTCTTCTCCCTCACGGTATTCGACCTCTGTGCTGGGAGCTCGCTTCATTCTCTCCCTGTCCTCAGTGACCACAGTTCGGAGCTCCGACCTTGAGGGCGTTGCTCCTGGGTCAGCAAAACTGGCGTGAGGGATAGATGGAGCTTGTTTGCGGTAGTTCTGTAAAGTACGAATGCTTGGCAACAGAGGGAAAACTTTGCGCTCATGGTAGTGCTGGCGTCGGAGGCAGCGTTCTGCGGATAAATCTGGTTCTCTTGAGTATGACGTTTCAAAGGAAGAGAACCTTTCGTTGGCGTTTAAAAGTGCTGAAAAGCCCAAAGCTCGGGGCGAGCTACCTGTTGGAATCTCATGATCGACCGATCTGACAGGAGATGGTGTCGCTATGTCCTTGTACAAGTGTGCACTTGGTACACGAGGCTCCGACGATGATTTCCTTGTGGCTTCACACCCTTTTAGTCTGCTGCTCCAGTGAGCCTTATTCACCCGGTCTTCACCATACTGGGTTGTCCTTGTTAGCCCATTGGCCGCCGCTGGCTGCATCGATACGTCAGCTTTATGCTCGGAGCACATTCCTCCACGTACAGCACGCTTGAAACAATACTCGAGGAGGCAAATCGAGGATCCTCCATGGTGCTGACAATAATCGTTTGCCATCGACCGTTTGTTGCAGTTGTCAAAGACACATCTGCGGTAGCCACCGTGGCCCACACAGAGTCCTTCGTACTGCACGACTTTGTTGCATCTGTCGATACGACAGCGCTTGCCTCCTCCTGAAAAATAAAATTTAGCATAAAGAGATC
>NW_003303495.1:71201-73973 GCF_000142945.1 Phytophthora infestans T30-4 | reverse complement strand
GTGTTAAGCCCAAGATGAATTTGAAGATCTTTCTCACTCATAGACTAAAGATGGTTTAATTATGCTAAGTATCGACGTTGGTCACTACGCTATCCAATACGTACGAGAAATGCTTGTACCTCTCATATGCTAGTTGCTTCGGATCCAGTTTATCATCGTGGGCAAGTGGAATGCTTGCATCGGGAGGTGTGCTTCGCACCAGTGACAAATACTGCTCGAACCATTGCACGACCAATACACCACAGCTGTGTCCATCACATTGGCGCCATCCAGTAAATGTTTTAGCTTGCATCTCCATGTGAGAGCTCATAAATTTCATGAAAACGCCACTTATAACCTCTTGCACTGCATCCAAAATCGATTTTTTGTGGAACGGATCATACTTCCACACAATTTTGCGCTCCATGTCAAAAATCATGCCGCACCAGTGAGGAAATTCAATGTCAACGTTCGTTGGACAGCAAACGATGCGATTTGAGCGCATCTCCGTGAAAATAGGATCCTTTGTGTCGATGTATTGATTCCTTCGCTCTACATCTGACAGCTGCAAATATAGTGGGTCAACAAACGTAACATATTTCGGATTTTGCCAGGTTTGTGGCTCTGCCTCTTTGACAACGCGTAGCGAAGCCAGATATACACACGAATCACTCAGCCATTGGTCACCTCCATATCCTGCTAAATTCAAGAACGAAATATTGTGGCCATTTGCACTAAAAACACTGTCGACGTTCATGAAAGGTATCATGTGCAGGATGCGTTGACGCTCCACTTCTTTGTGGTCGTCATCAATAACAATTTTCTCCACAAACTTAACTAGCTTCCGGGCCTTGGTCAGCTTCTTTGATACTTCGTGCCACCTTCGCATTCGCTCTATATCCACCAGACTAAACGTTCCAGCGCCAAGAATCGAAATCACTATCACTTGATGCCAGTTTTGTGTCATTGATTAGCTCTTCACGGATCTTCACGTTTGTAGCCGAGTCTATGCTTTTCATCACCAAAGGTTCTATCAAGATATTGGTTAATGAGTTTGCATGTTGATAAGTATTAGTGAAGATGACACCAATATCACCAAAATATTGAAAATAACACATTTACATACCTGGAAGCACGAATCGGATATTGCTCTCTACAGAACGGGAGTGATTACCCTTGATCACTAATGCTTTGGGACGTTTGAACACCGCACCATCGAACATGCGGCGGATACCGTCGAGAGCATCTCCAACAATCGCTATTGAAAGCTGTTGTGTCTTCACAACCTCGTCCAAAACTTCCAACGTAGCATCACCCACAGTGGCGACCGTGTCCACATACGCCAGTGTATCCGTAATCTCCTTGCTCCTCTTTGCCTTCTTAAAGCTTTCCTTTTGCTTTGGTCTTCCAGATGAACGACTAGCTGTATTAAGCTTTACTATGCTTTTGGCATCATCATCCAATATTTTGTGGGGATGCTTTTCTTCAGTTGTCTCGTCCAATTCAAGTTTTCGCTTCGCTGAAAGTGAAGACAGCTTCTTCGACGCCCGTTTTGTCTCTCGGATGTTTTGTTCTTCTTCGTCCAGCGGAACTTGAAGAGGTTTTTCGAGGCCCACCTTAACATCCTGTCCAGAAGTCGAGATACATGGTGGATTGGTACTGTTCTCACCCAGTTCGTCCAAATTTGTGGTAAAATCACCAATATTGGTGGTAATACCACCTATATTGGCACTATCGTCATCGGCTTCTCCTGCATCACCTGAGCTGAGCGTGCCTGAACCGTTCTTTTCTGCATCCAACATTGGCGGACCTTTGTCATCACGAACCATGTTATCTAAGGCCTTTAAATAGCGGTACCAAGTCGTAAGTCCTCGCTTCCCTTTATCAGTGACACCCTTGGCAATTCGTTGGCAAACGGCAAATATTGCTCGGTATTTCTGGTTGTGCGATTAAACTCGATTTGAGCCGTCGAAGGCAACATCACCCACAGACAAGCTCACAGCGTCTCCTTCTTCACATACAGGATCTTCACAATCACTGGAGACCTCAGCTATCGACCATCGCTCTGGGATTGTTTCAAATGGAATTTATGTGTTGCTATCTTTGCCAAGACTTGAAGTTCTTCGTCGTACTTGTGATTGTGACGGACGCCAACCCGTTTCGACTTGCTGTGATATTTATCCTCGGCAATCTGCTGTAGAAAAAGCAAATGGTCGATGCACTCATCCATGGGCATGTGGCGATGAAGAATACCTTTCGCAGCCCCCCCAACTTGCTTCCAATCGGTTGTTTGTGTTGTTGTCCAAGTGAGGGATGCATCCGCGCAGGAACGTACACCACAATGGCTTACAGCTTAACCAATTGGCTTCCAGATACTCCAAAAATTGTTGCTTACTCTTACAAAGAGCTTGAAGGGCTCGCATATAGCGATCGAATTCTCGTTCATCATCAGTCCGCACCATCATCGTAATCAAGTTCTTGGCATGTATCTTCTCAAATGCCGTAAACGCGTAGACGTTTTTGCTGATTTCGCGTTTGAGATAGTCAATGACGTGGAAATGACAAAGAATCACTGTAGCCCCCAGGTAGTTCTTCTGCTAGTACGCCAAGTTCAGTGAAATTCTTATCAATAATCACCACCTTGATATTGGCCCACGCTGGATTGTTCTGGTTAAAAAGTCCTTAAACGCACTCTTCATGTTAAGACTTTGTCTCTCCGGTCATCAAGGCATGCTGAACAAACGCCGCCGCTGCCCAAATGTAATCTCTCACCATGAAACTAAACAAACCGGA
>NW_003303495.1:69510-71101 GCF_000142945.1 Phytophthora infestans T30-4 | reverse complement strand
CGAGATCGTATCGCTTCCACACATACTCCTGGCCTGTGATCTCCTCGGCGTGTTGCAAGAACGCCTCCGTCTGCGCAAACTCGTGGGCAGCTTTCGTCACCACCGTAAGACTCCGCCCACACGCGACTACGTGGCCCCAAGTCCACACTCTCCAGTTTACCGGCCACGATGGCCAGTAGATAGGAAGGAATGGGCACGGACTGCTGGAATGAGACTTGGTAGGTAGCGTCCATAGTGTTGTGGTTCTTGCGGCCCTGCGGGTCTGCTATGGCGCTCATCAGACACGTGCACCAGTCCGGCACCGTGACTGTGGCCGAGTACGTGAATTTACACGCCGGCGTGTCCGGACACGGCACGATGGTGCGTGCGTGGATGGCCTGGCACTGCGTGAAGAGATACGGGTGCGTCTTGCCGGCTGTGAGCTCCTTGCTGAGCCACTGCAGGCCGCTGGAGGCGTCGGATGTGGTGTAATCCACACGGATCTTCGTGGCGTGGCTGGGCACGGACACCACGAGTGCGCGGCCGAATACCGGGTGCTCCTTCTCGGCCAGAGCGAAGGGCGTCTCCTTGCCGTCTGCATAGACTTTGGAGACGCTCAAATGGTGCGTGTCCAGCACCACAACGGAGGACGTGGCGGTCGAGGCGTGGTGGAACGTGTACTCGGCGTATCCCTTGAGTTGCTGGGCTGCGAAGTCCAGCGCAATGACCCAATTGAGATGCGTGAACGTCACCTCGTCCAGGTTCGAGTACGAATGCGAGCGAAGGGGGCGCTCTTGATCCATTTTCACTTGCGATTTAGTGGGGATATTGAACAGGGAGTATTGACGAATGAGAGCTGTGATGTGTGTCCAGAGATCCGCACAAGTTATTGTGGAGGGGAAAGTGGGATTAGTGACATCGGAAACGATTTACAGAGCGTAAAAGTGTCGCATAGTCGAAAAAGAGTAGGGATTCAGGAAACGCGCTGTTCGTCTACATGGCCTGTGGTTTGGTTCCTTTTAGGGGGATGATAGTCTGCTGCGGGCTTCGTTTTGTCTGCTAGCAGCGCTAGTCCACACGTACGGCGATAACATATCAGCAACCAATTGGAAATGGCCGATTGCATACTGTGCACCTTACTTTCAAAACAAAGTTTAAATTTCATTACTATAAGCTACTTTAAGGTAAGAAGATATTAATACATGTAAATCGGTGGTATTTAGAGCTATCTTAAGCTTGAAGATAAATCGGAGGCATGGGGTGCCATAATGTGCAATTTCTTGTGTGGTGCAGCGTGCCTGTGTGTGTGTAGTAGGTTTTGTGGTCTGGGTGTGATTTTGTCAGCCTTTGCTAATTCTTTGTCTGTTTTAAATGTGCTCTCAAAATTTAGGTTGGCTTTTTAAAGCGTACCATTTAGAAGGTACACTTGGCTTGGCTACGGGATCGAATAACCGTAGGCACACGGTCCTCACCAATCAAATTCCATTTATCCTCTTCCTATTGGCCAAAACACTTTTGACCAATCCTCGGCCATTATCGAATTGGTCTGGAGGCGGACAGCCACGCATTATCATCTTCTCAGGCAGGAAGAGCGACGTCCGCTTCTCTCCAT
>NW_003303495.1:65649-67238 GCF_000142945.1 Phytophthora infestans T30-4 | reverse complement strand
CGGGAAGACGCTGGACGTCCACCGACGCCCTCATCCACCAAGTCGAGCAATGACCGCTCTGACAAGCCTGAGAAAACTGCGGAGACGGAGACTGCAGCCCCGACACTGACGGCTGAGGCGTTCGAGAAGAAGGTGAAAGCCTATTCTGGACGAGTATGTGGAGCTGGAGGATTTGGAGGAGGCGCACGCGAGCTTCACGGAGCTCAACGCGTCGAGCCACTACGCTCTGATCCCCAACAAGGTGCTGAATATTGGTCTAGAAAAGGGCGACAAGGAGCGCGAGGCCATTGCGAGCTTCCTGGCTGGTCTGTATGACCGCAAGGTGGTGACGAGTGCAGCTCTGGAGAGCGCGCTGCAGGACGTGCTCGAGTTCGCCGAGGACATCGAGATCGACATCCCCAAGACGCTCCCGTACTTGAGCGAGATGGTGGCGCCGTCGGTGGTGGCGGGCAGCATCACGATCCCGCAGCTTGTGACGATGACGGAGCATCTGCGCTACAACGGCAAGGCCGCCAAGCTCATCGGAGCGACGCTGGCGGCTGTGGTGTCGTGCGAGGACGAAGCGAAGGTGCAGGAGCTGCTGGCCGCGGAAAGCGTCGACTTCATGGCGCTGCTGGCCGAGGCGAACCGCAACGAGGAGGCCGTGCAGACCTTCTACCAGGACTACGCGCTGGGGTTCCTCATGTAAACACACCCACAGAGTTGTGTGTGTTTCCTGCTTCGCTCCATGATTTATTGGGATGGATATAGGTAGATTTGACATTCACGGACAGGAAAATAGAGCGCACGTGACGTTCGTTGAAGTTTTGTGGTCCAGCGTGACTCAGTAGGTTACATGTATGAAGGATACCAGTGTATAAGTTGTCAGCTAGCAATGGTTCATTTCTACTATGTAATGTATCATTGAATGAAGAGCTGGAGCTATTAATGGATACTATTTCTCACAGGCTGTTTTTTTTCTAAACTTGTCACTTTGACTCACTTCCAAACCGTTTTTATTAAAGCTCCTCGGAATCGCCTCCGTCCATCATCTCATGGCTTCTTCGCTGCCAGCCCAAGCTTCGTGTCTACAAGACCAGCGCTACACAGATGGCCACTTCCTCAACGCGCGTGGTCAGAAGCTTTTCTACTGCGCCGCCTTCCCCCCCGAATCGGTGCCTCTCCGTGGCGTGGCGCCCTCCTGCACGGTATGGGAGAGCACTCGCTGCGCTTCACGCACGTGTACCGACACTTGTGCCTCAATGGCTACGGAGTGATTGCGTATGACATGCTGGGTCACGGCCAGAGTGAAAGTGAGAAGCCCGGGCTACGCGCACACGGCTCCGAGTTCCAGTACTTCGTGGACGACACGAACCAGTTCGTCACGGCCGCTAAGCTCGCTGTATACAGCAAGATGCTACCGGAAGGAGCTTCTGACCCCCCATTAGTCATCATCAGCATCTCGTTCGGAGCTCTGGTGGCTCTTAACACGATTCTATCGGGGAAACATCACTTCAGCGGCTGCGTAGTGGCCTCTCCAGCCATCGCCGTCGAGTACACGCTCACTCTCCGTCTGATGGAGCTCGTCGCCAGACCGCTGGTGTGGCTGT
>NW_003303495.1:49179-52414 GCF_000142945.1 Phytophthora infestans T30-4 | reverse complement strand
CCGAAAACAAAACTTTGATCCGTAATTTAGCCCAGATCCGCATGCAAACGTCCTCAAAATCGGAGCGCATAGGAGGAAACGGACCCTAGCCTTATGGGCGCCCGTACAAGGGCTGCATCCTATTTGGTAAAAAATATGATCGATAAAAGTGAGCCTGGGGTCAGAATTCTGCAAACGCCAAATCAGGCCTCATACTAGTCTTCGTCCCAGAATGCCATGCAAAGTGTCGCTCGAATCGCTCCGCAGACTCGAAGTCTTCGTCGCTGGAAGACGAGCTATGCTTGAATAGCGTCGTCGAGGTCGTCTTTAAATGGAAACAGCAGGTGGCGGCAAACCTCAAATAAACCAAACAAGGTGCTAGATGTACGTACCGTCAGACATTGTTTGCGGAGTGCACTTCCAAGGGTCAGTTTCGCGTTGCAATCTTCTAGTGACGGGCGATTAACCTTCGCGGGAAAGCGCGCGGAAACGTTCGCGCGATGGCTTCTGACGCGTGGCGCGTTTTCTCGAATGAGCTCCTAAAATTCAACAGCTACGATTTGTCGTAATTAGATGAGATTGTACTGTACGCGTCGGTTATTTTCAGCGAAATTAAAATTTGACGGTAATGTTTACACACTCGAAAAATCAACGAAAACGTTAAGGGTGCTTTAAAATTAAAGCACCCTTATTGGTACTTTTTATGTAAATTTCTAATGGCGCTAACAACTTCGGTCAAATATCCTGAATGCCATACGCCAAGATCACAAGCACGGAGGGCATCCAGCTCTACGCATATAGAGCGACGTTAGGCTCAACATCCCCAGACAAAGCTTTTGTAGCCAATCAAAACTCGGTGTCAAACCAGGTTGTATTCTTACAGTACAGTACAATACAGTACAGTACAGTACAGTACATGTACAGACCGGAATTCGACATATATAGTACTGTATGCAACATTCCGGTACAAAGTGGTGCAATTTGTACCATCTGTCTGATGCATACACTTACCGATAATATCGTACAGAAGTACTACTGGCCGAAGCTGATATTAACCAATTAGATGTTTCTATAGGCCAGACACGAAATGCGATGCGGCCAATCTACTAAAAAGGAGGCACGATAGCCCATAGTAAAAGTAGATTTTTTTAATGACAGTTACGTAATACCGAGCAGTTAGTAATGACCCTTTGCGACCCGGTTCCCCCTATAATATAAACCGAGCATACAATAGAAGTATTAATATAGGTATTCTTTACCGGTAGAGTGGCTCCCACGATCAATAGAGAACTGAGTTGGAGTAAGGAATATCTAAGCAACAAATCCGGATTAGCCAAAAATAGATTTCCGAGTGGATATTTTGAGATGCTCCATTACTTAACCCTATCGTTACCAGAAAGATACATTAGGTATCTTTTTAGGCTGGCTATACTGAAATCAAGACACCTTATTGTCATATTTCTTTCCTCCGCGCTAATCGTCGCCCATGTTTCGCCCAATCGCAGCTTAGGAAGCGATGTTTTAGAAAGCAAATGTACCCACGCAGTTGTGCCGATACCTTGTCCTATTGTGTCTCGTGGAGTACTGCAGAGAAACTGGCAACCAATGCCACTATCAAACCCGCGGCACATTCACAACACATTCTGTAGCACAATTATACTCGAAGAAAGATCTGATGTAAGCACTACAGCCGCTTTCTCAAGTCGCCCATCGTGTCACCATGATCGCTTTCACCACGCATCCCCGCCAGCAACAAGATAAGGAAAGCTGTCATCGCTGCGGTATCTTAGGAACATGGGAGCTCGTCGCTGTGGTACTGGGTACTTAGCAATGACGCAGAAATGCCGCCAGCATGTATAACTCTCGCTCCTCTCTCTTCACGCTGCAGGCGGCTATCGGCACGCCTACGACCACGAGTAGCACGGAAAGGTCCGCGATTTGGTTACTGCTGTTTGCCAAACTGCATTTGGTGTGCGACTACAGGCTGCTGAGGGCCAGCTTATTCTTCATGCCGTGCGTGTGTCGATAATTGCTGAGTTTGCTGAAGAAGAAAGTCCCGCCAAGATGGAGAGCTCAGGTGTTTTCGTAGAAGCCGCGACGAGAACGCCGCATGGAGAAAGAAGAACAGCGCTACAGAAGAAGAGATGCCAGTCGCCCGTATAGAAAGAGAAGCTCAGAGCCTAAGGACTCGTTGTGCTGGGGAGTTCTTGCCCTTGACGATCCAGAAATGAACTGTACTGACTACTGATGCGTCGATGGCGCTACCCATAACCGGATCATGACGTTCATGGACCGTAAAACACAACCGAAGCTTGAGGTGTGGATCCCTGGTTTTAGAAACCGGTTCTATGTAGAATCGCATGACGACAGATGAAAAAAATATGCATTATCCGTCACAGTTACTATTGATAGGTATCTTCGCTCGACGAAGCTCTTTCAAGAACGGGGCCTGTGCTTTATAGACCGATGAAGACCTTTTCAGGTTTCCGTCGACTGTGTAGACTTGCTTCGGTAAGTAAAAGAAGTGATACTTCTGCCAGCATGTCCACGCTTTCTGTTGGCACAGGTAAGGCTTAGCAGTGTCAACCGGATATGTACGCTTACAGAGTGCCACTCGGTGTGTCTCGCAGTAATCCGTTTTTTGGGTGGGATATCTACCCTCGAACTTGCAAATGGTGCATTCGCGCTTCGCTCTGCTTCTGTCATTCAAGGCGAGCGATGCCTCTTTTGCAACACAAATCAGTGGCATAGCTATAGAGCTCTCGTTTTCCCTTTCAAACGGGGAAGAAGTGTCATCCGTCGTAGTGTTTGCAGGGGTTATGGCGTACACCATGCCATCAATACTATCAACGGACTTTTTCCAATCTACATTGAACAGCTCTCGAAGAAGCGAAACTACAAATGCGCGGTGTTTATCTCGCGCACCCGAACTTGAAGTATCATCATAATTTGGAGTGGAGCCGCTCCTGCCGCAGGCCAGGTTATGACATACGTATGCGTTGCATCTCGCTATATCAATAATAGCCATAGCTAACTTCTTGTGCCATTTTTGAAATGAGTGGACATCGGCGAGCGAGAAGCGACCACGAAGCTGGTCGTGGCGGTCGACACCTTGCATAGCTGAGTTGTACTCTCCAATACAAGTAGGGGCAGAAAACGCAACCTTCGTGTCCTTAATTCGACGATAGACGGTGGATGATGTAGACGAGTCCGCATTGGATACTATGTTGACAATCGATCCGTCGACCCAGCTGCA
>NW_003303495.1:44046-47949 GCF_000142945.1 Phytophthora infestans T30-4 | reverse complement strand
ATTCGGAAACTTGGTGGACGTGATCGTTACCTTGAAAAGCAGTGCTAGTCCAGCGAATCTGAAATGCTGCCGAAGGAACGGAAATGTTGTCTGTATTTTTCACGCTCTCGATAGTGTATCGTGTCACCTGCCCCAACAAATACGCGGTTCCAGCATCTTGGTAAAGTCTTTTCGGCATCCAAGCTTCTTTAGCAGGCGCAAACGCGACACTGGTCTTAACAAATCTCTCGGCTGTCATCCGCGCTACACGGATCAACTCATCTTTCATTTTTATCGCCAAAGTTTTCCGTTTTGGTTTCGTATGAATGGGCGACTTGCCGTTCTTATTGAGCGTACTTGATTTTGGTGTTGTAACATGAGATGGCCTTTTAGTTTGTGAAGAACCATGTGTCTTTTGTTTTGGGCGTGGTTGTCGACCTTGAGCACGGTTCGCGACACTATTCGTTGGAGTCAGAGCACTGGTTGTCAGTGTCGAGCTAATCGACTGAGCGGTGTTAGATTTGCTACAAGAGGCGGGGTTTGTTGTGCCTTCGTTTTCTGGGCTTGTAGTATCCTCATAGCAACGCCTGCTACAGTATGAGTTATCGCCAAAGTCTTCCATCAGTTCACCACCGGGATCACTAATTTTTAACGAGATACACACATCGTGCGAGCAGAAATGGTGGATAAAATGTCCACATCGCGAGCATGCTCTTTGTCTGGAGCAAGTCGTCTTACATACTGCGCAGACTGGTGAATTGACAGCGATGTCTGGACTGGTCGATTCCGCATGCGTTTGCGCTGGTTGCTCGGCTGCAGCTGACACATGCAATAATACAAATCTACCGTCCGATACGGTATCATTACTCTGCAGTTCTGAGCATATCGAATCAGCCGAAATGATTCGAGCACAGCTTTGTGATGTTAAGCCATCAAAGCGTACTTCACCGCCAGTATTTTGCCTATCGTTTGGATCTGGATTTCCATCGTCACGTGTACTACCTGCAAGACAACCTCCATCACCAGTAGTCCCACATCCATCGGAGATACTGTCTACAGGAATGCTAAAGTCTGCATTAGGAGAATCACTGTCATTCGTACACCTGTAACCAGTGCCAGCGTCCGAGTTGCCTTCCAAAGTCGCTCGGTTATAATGCTCCAAAAGTGCACGTTCTCCAAGAAAAAAATCGACCCCAGCCTCTCTATTTGCATTACCATCGGGAGGGACGTAGCGATAAAGCTCGCACAAACCGGTTGGCTGTCGATGATACCAGCCTTGATTGCGGAAAAAGCGCCATACCGCACCAAATGCAGCCCGGTTAACTGCTATGTACGTGCATCAACGACACTTATTGGTTTTAGTATATTACTACGAATATGCAAGGATGCATACCAGACGAAGCGGAGGTGTCGTCAGGTTTATCGGGAGTACGAGAAGGCTGCCGTCGCTTTGGAGTAGGCTCCCGATCACCCTGTAAGCGCTGTTTCCTTTTTACTGACCCCATCAATTACCGCAATTATGAGCGAGGTAATGGACCGCTAATTCGTTCTTGTCCAGTGTGCAGCAGGTTATAAACTGTTTTTGTTTTGTCGAAGTCCCTCCCCCTACTATTTCGTGTGTTAGGTAGTCACTTCCTTAGTGGTCCGTCGAACAATCGCACAGCTGCTTCTGACTCAGAAGTTCTGAGGGAGGTTCACATAAAGATCGCGACTCGTGGCTGTGACTCGGATGCCACTCAGACCAGCCAACATGGTGTTGCTGTGCAGCAGCGACCTGTACTCGTTACTACAAGCCTTGTCCTTGAGCGAGATCCACAGACCACCTTCTCGTCGACTAGCTACCGCCGTCCATGTCGTAGAGCGCCAATTATAGGCTCTACTGGTCGTTGGGCTTACAAGTAACAATAACATAGTTAGATGAAGATGTATTACTATGTTCCCTTTAAATATTTAACTCAACATATCATAAGTAAGTACGGTTTTACCTCGCCAAAATGTCTTCCCGAACTAAAGCGAGGTCTACTATTGCATAATGTTGTCTCTCTCCGACGACACGCTCGCAAAGCCTAGAGCGATGTCCCGGGTGTCCAACCTGTACTTCGCTGAGCTGATAAACTTCGAGCTGTCGACGCACTGTTTGGATGACTTCAGATGAGTTATGGGAGATCATATGACCGAAGGTCATATCGAGCAGTCAATCGGACAGCGGTTTGGTTACTTTTATACGTACAAAGTGCCCGCTCGCTAGACCATGAAGTAGTCGTCCTACCTTCGTTGGGATAGAGGTCGATCGCGACGTTCATGCCGGTGATGACCCTATGAGTGGTGATATGAAGCCGGTACACGATTGTTTATCAGCTTGAAAGCAAAGTCGAAATCCCTCTGAAAAGATTTACCACAAACAGTTTGGGAAGAAGTAAAGAAGAAGCACAGTTTCCTTCAGTATCTGAAGCAAATAAAAAGCTGCTCTTGCTTTTCAAATTAAAAGAATGCTTTATTGCGTGAGATTACTTCCGAGTATGCCCACCAGCACCTTAGCCTCGTACGAGACATTCAACTGAACTGGTCTTCTAAGCTATCTTTAAGAAACTTTACCGTAGCGAGTTCGCAGCGATTCTCAGTAGCTACGATGGTAGCTGGACTCGTATGTGGAGGCAGCGAGTCGTTCAGCAGCTTCGTAGCCGTGTATGCTAGCGTACTGCGGCTCCTTCAGCGGTTCTTCATCAACTGCATTAAATAAGCACACCAGTAGTCTGACGCTTTTGCCGCTCTGCAGTGGTGGTTGCGTACAACTCTGACGTGCCACAGGATCTCCGGTACATCTGTTTTGCTGACCTTCGTCGGTTCGAAAGCGGATCAGAAATCCTTTGGTGGTTGCAGACGTGCTTGATCCTGAGAAGGCCTTTCTTCACCTTAGCGGCAACGAGGCGCACTTGTATAACGCGCGGAGACCCTTTTGGCAGCGCTGTGATGGCATGGCGAGAGCACGAACTTGCCCACACCTCCTGCCCTTCTGCCGTCAGGGCAGCGTATATGTGCGTTGTCTGACGGTTCTCGTAGAGCTTAGTACGTGTACGGAAAACCCTGTTCCCATGATTCGCCATTTTTTTCAGTAGCTCCGCGGTGACGGCTCCATATCCGTCCAGCGTAGTTATGCTATTGCAACGGTTCGACCCTGGACGAGGTACGTCTGCCGTTTAAATACGGGTTTTGCTCACTTGCGCCATGTAGTAGTACATCTAGCTTATGAGACTGTGTTCGCGTCCGACGTGCACCGAGCCGTTAAGGAGTTTGAAGGCGGGGCGACCGATGACGATATCCGAGGCGATAAGGAGAGCCAGGGAGCAGAGTACGCATTCGGCGTTCCACAGGATTGTGATCAGCTCTTCGGTCGTGATCTGAGGTAAACCTGCCATGACCAAGCCCTCCCGCATCTCCTTGGTTAAGCCGCAGATGGGTGTACCACCGAAAAGGTTATTCAGTAGCTCGGGTCCGTCGATGAATATCCATATGTGGCAAGCAAGGCTCCGCCTAGCCAAAGCGGATCAGTGCCTTGCTGGGGTTGGCTGTACGGGAGTGGGGAGGCAGCACTAGTGTGGTCGAAGATGACAGTGGCGGGTCATTGAGCTGTTGGACTTGTGCGGGCTTTCGTCGAATTTGGAAATGAGCCCTTCGTTTGCCGCGCTCCGCACGGGCGAGATTTTGCCGGCCATATTCGCTCGCCCCGTGAGCCCGCTGTGGAAGCCACGGGTCCCTCCATTCACACTCTTAGAATGTGTGGCTCCCACCAATCACCCCGACATGCCACTATGAGTATAGAACCCGTATTAGAGGGAAATTATGGACGGTAAACGCTGGCGGGGCGGGGAGGAAAGAAGCAGGATCTTGTCCGCGACTTTAAACTTCCCGACCCAAATTGAAAGT
>NW_003303495.1:34437-36657 GCF_000142945.1 Phytophthora infestans T30-4 | reverse complement strand
TATGACAAGCTGATGTCTTTCGCGCTCTTGGTCTTGTACAATTTCATCGCCTGGGGCACCAGCGACGCCGCCAGTAGCAGTGAGTCACTGCTACTGCCAGTGACCCAAGAAAGCCAAGGATTTGAAATGCTTCGCCCATCACTTGAGTCGGGGAGAGTTGATTTGGAAGTGCGATTATATTCGGGGAGGTGGATTTAGACAAACATTTACAGACTCCGCCCAGAAACTGAAAAGGGTGGACCTTCAAAGTTCCCCCAGGTTATAAATTATGTACCGAATATGTAATATCACAATGAAAATGTCTCACATTTATTTGTCAAATTAAAACGTCGCTCATTCTCACTTGGTGTCGACGCGTGGGGGGAGGGTTGTTCTCCTTCTCCTCTGAAAATACTATCCCGCTCTTCATAAAGCAGTGGCGAATTGTCTCTGGAGTGATATCGTCTCATGCTTTGTCAACCCACTTCATTCCTTGCAATTGGTCAACGTGGAGCCTTGTGTGGCATCGACTTGTCAGCCCTATCGCACGCCAAACTCATGCGCCTATCGCGATAACCACTCTTTGCTGCCGCAATAATTCCGGCGTCTATTGGCTTACGATATTATGTAGTGTTTGGCGGCAACTTTTGCACAGTGATGTTGGTGAGCTCACCGCTTTGAAGTTCATGAGACGTTGCGTTGTCGACTAACAGTAGAATGTCTCTGCCTGCTGCACGCATATCGCTATCAAATAACTTGATCCACTCTGTGTACAAAGTCCGCGTCATCCACGCTTTAGTAATATTCCGGTAGTAGAAGCCGAGTTCATCTCCATACTTTCCCTTGTAGCAGTGAAGGCGTAGAGCTGTTCCGATGTAGAAAACTGGACGCTTCTCAGATCCGTCAGCGTTAGCCGCCAACGCCACCGTTATTCTCGGTTTGTCTTTTTTTAGACCAGGAGTGCTCTTCATGCATATGCCCTTCGTCTTTGCCGAGTGATACAGGAGCCCAGTTTCGTCCATGTTCCAGATGTCTCGCAACGCGTAATGACGAGTAATATCTTGCATCGCCATCATCCCTTCGCGAATAATGTCAGCCTCCACAGATCCTGCCTCCTCATGCATGGTTCGAAATCGAAGGCCATGACGCTTCATGAAGCGCGACATCCACCCGTCAGATAGTTTCAGAGGAGGAGGGTGCTTTAGGCTCGCCATAATACGCTAACCCTTATTCGTAATGAGCCGACGAGAAAGACAGACATGAGCACTCTGACACTCCATCACAAACTCGCCAAGCTGGATCTCAAGCTCCGGGCATGTTTTTCAATAACCTTGCACTTCTGGTTGATAGTTAGCCAGAGACCTTTTGTGCCTTTCGTCATGTTCTGCTCTGCTCGAAGACGTGCAATGATGCAATTGGCGGGAGGATTCGAAATTCAAACAGTTAGTGTGAACCACATTTGCGTGAGACAGACATCACCTCCTAAATATGCTAAGCCTGATACAGCCGATTTTGAAAGGTTATAAGCAGGAAGTAGTTTTCAGTTTCTGGGCGGAGCCACGTAAGTTTCTGGCTGAAAAGACTGAAAGCAGTAAGACCGCGTTTGCGAGGGTATAAGCTGTATGTGCATTTCCATTTCTGGGCGTTAAATATTGGACAGGATATGTAGCCCACGATTTCGGACAGATTTCGGCTAATTAATAAATGACCATAGAACAAGGTCACCCCACAGATTCATACTTCTGTCGGGGGTACCCCTCCAGCAGATTTCTTGGTTTCACTAAGGATTTTTCAACCCATGTCATCTCGCAGCGGTCTGAAATAACGGGCTCGACAAAATCTGTACGCGACAGAAGACAGGGCGAGAGGAGTAAGTATGCTCAGGGTGGACAATTTTAGAGCTACACCGAATTTAGATGGACCTTTGCTGAATCAAAAGAGCACGAATTCAGAAACGGACCACTACGTTGAATAAGAGGCGCTCGATCATTCTTCCAATAAATGGAAGCTACTCCATCAGAAGATTCGTCGATGTGGCGGAAGCTGACGAAGAGGACGACGACGACGAAGAAAAGAAATCTCCATCGGAGGAAGTCGGCGACGACATGAAAATTTCAGAGTGAGCAATGCTCACTGCACCAGATATAATATCGTACGGGATCTGTCGCCATATCATGTCTGGCGGCACCATGGCTAAATCAATCAGACTAGACGATAGACTGGATCCCACTCGAGATTACG
>NW_003303495.1:30641-34337 GCF_000142945.1 Phytophthora infestans T30-4 | reverse complement strand
AAAAAAATAAAAAATGGGGTGAGTTGGGGATTGGAGGAAGAAGATAGAAGCGTTCGTGAGATGGATGGAGAATAAAAGAGTGGTACCGGGGCAAATCAAGATAGAGAGGAGAGGCGGAGGCCGGTATATAGCGGTGATAGTATACGGCGCAGAGTGCAAGGCCAGATCGCAGGTGCTCGCGCCGTTTAGGAGGATAATGCACAATTCGACGCCAGTCATCAGTACCAATTACGCGTGAGCAAGAGGCGACCAATGCCGCAATTTCCCATGACTGCGTCATAGTGGATAACTACTTTGGTAGACTGTGCACGCTGTGGGCTGTCTGCTCCGACAAGTATAGATGGCAGGAGCCCAATTACGAATTGAACTTCAGAGCATGCGTGACTTTGACGAACATTCACGTGCGGGTGCACCCACTTCGTGTCAATGATGAGGCCAACTACGCAAGCTATCAACGGCGTTTGTACACAATTGGATGAGACAGAGATAATGCAAGACGCGAGAGAGCCCGACGCTATCGAAAAAGACGACAGCTTCGTGTTGAAACGGCGATGCCACAACGAAAAGAAATACCCCCCCGAAGATGGAGATTATTCCGCAGACAGAAGCACGGCGTACTAGATTGGCGCAATTAGCATTTTGCTTGTCCTGAAAATCTTTACTAAACTTTTCAATTAGAACAAAGCGTTTTCTTAAAGTTGCATTAAAAATCAATAGCTTCAGCTAGATCAGAATTCAGCTCTCTCTAGGTTGCAAAGACACCACATACGAAGATTCTCCTAATTGGGTTCGCTACGGTCAGTGGGCAATTACCTTGCGCTACCACAGTCGCCTCTTCAAGGCGACGACTGTAAGCAAGAGGACTGCGGAGGTGAAAGCGATGTGGCGAAACCTTCGCCTAGCTAGCTGCAACCCCGGATCCGCGAGCTGCAGAATTACTTTGCAACTCGCAGTAAGCATCTACTGTCTGGACTGCAACCAGGCGCTCTTCTCACTTGAAAAAGAGGAAGGAAGGCGTGCAAACACGCAGCGCAAGGCGCTTACTAAGAGAATTGTTGATCGACACGTACTGAAGACGCATCCAGAAAACGTATCCAAGGAGAAGTTCGAGGAGCCTCTGGTGCTGATAGCTTTGCTGGAATGGCAAATAACACGACTGGTACGCCTTTAAAGAACACGGACACGATCACGAAGATCGCAGCTAGTGCACCTCCGGAGAACAACGCAACTAGTGCATTTAAGCAGAAGAATGGGAAAGCGGACGTTTTCACTCGCTTTATTAAGAGCAAGAAAAAGCTCGACAGCGGCAGTGAGTCGCTCAACCAAAAGAAGAAAAAGCGTCAGAAGGAGGACCTGTCCCGCGGCGCCAACACGGCGGTCATGAAGGCCATCGCCGCAAAGGACACAGCCGATACTCTACAGACTATCGCTGCTGCCAAGGCCGCTGCAGCTCAGGAGGTTACTGACAGTGAAGCTACAGCCTCTAAGAAGGTCGCCAACGCTATGAAGGCTGCAGCTACGAAGGCTGCTGCAGCAAAGATGAAATGTGCTGCCATGAAAGCTGCTGCAGAAGATGCAAAACAAGCTGCCGCTACTGCCGCAGCGGAGGCAAACGCTGCAAAGGTAGCGGTTGAAGCGGAGGGAGTCTATGCTGACTTGGACACAAAGGATGCCGCTGCCGACGACGGGAGCTCTGATGATAAACGGAAGTCTAAGTCGAAGAAGTTAAACAAGCATCGCAAACACAAGAAGATATCATCTGAGAAAGACAATTAAGGCAAGAAACACAAGAAAGAAAAACATCCCAAGGGCTTCGCTTCTGATGAGAAGTTGCCGTATGCGAGCACCGAGTTCGAGAACAAGCCACCAGCCTCCATTTGCAACCCACCCCAAGCCTCGGTGCCAGGCCTTAACAAAGCGAGCATGGACGGTACTGAAGCGAGCATGGGCATGGGCATGGGCAGTTTTGTGACGATGATGGCATCGACCTCTCCGATGTCGTATTCCGAGGACGTGCCAGCTTTTTTTCTTTGATCGGCGCATTCACAAAATGATACTTCACCATTGACATTGAATAGAGACAAGTAAGAATACTACAGTCGAAATATAAACAGCAAACTTATCCTTCTACGACAAAGTTTTTTATTTTGTACGTCGCACGTTTTACCGTCTATCGAATAGATGGTCTTGCTTGATTCAGACGAACGGCATTTTGTAGTTGCATGGTCTGCAGTTGAATCTTCTCAACGACCAATGAATCTTGAATTTCTGTCATGTAGATCCTCTTGACATCCGTTGGAGGAATCTCTTGCTCGAGAAAGACTTGGAACTCCTGTTTTTCGTTTTCTTGATGCAGGTGAATGCGTTCGGCTCGACGCGCTTGGTGAGCTAAAAGCCGTCCCTTCCGACGTTCGAACTGCTCTACAGACATATTATGTGCGTTACGCTAAAGGTTCCGATTAGCAGACCGGTGTGAGCTACGGATGCGCTCTTTCTCAGCGCGATACCGCTGGCGAAGCACGCGCATCTGTTCTCGGATGGAGGCTTGGCGCCCGGCGGCTTGACGCCGAACTAAGCATCTTGCCGTTCTTCGTCCCCGATTTGCACTTGCAACTTTATCGGGGAAAATGCAATGGAGGGGCCTGGAACCAACGACAAATGTGATGTACTCAAATGATTTGCTTTGACGAGATCTGTTACCCGCGTGTCGGATCTGTCCACGCGAAAAATATCATACCCGGTATTCAAGAAGCCGATTACGCACTGCATCTTCCACGCTGCGTAAAAAAGCTTTGTCAGGTAACAATCCTGTTATGCAATGCCTCAGGATCCGCACGAATTGGTTTGGAGGGTAATCTTTCTTGATGACGAGTTCGTTCAGAAGCTTGGTGCCTCGATGATGAAAAGAAACACTTGTAAACCCGAACTTTCCCACAACGTGGTTCCTGAAGTTCTCAAGTAGCTATATAGGGATAGCGAAGTAAGCCGAGGTAGTATTCGGATGAACTAGGTCCTCATCCATCATAGGTGAAGTCTCGTACAGGTAAATACCCCGCTCACTAAAGTCTGGGTGCCCCGTTCCCAAAGTAGCGTTGGACGCTCGATGCTCGATGCTTATCCGAAGGAATTGACGACAGAGCTCATCGTCGTTGGCCGTCATCTCCAGCGTAGATCAAGGGGAAATCAAGAATGAAATTCGTGCCGCTCCAAATTACGGACAACACAATGATGGGGCAACATAAACAGTCAACCTATGATGTAAGCTAAACCCGTAGTAAGTGATCACTGAAAAATATGATATCCTGCTATATATCATCTGAAACTGATCCACCGACTCGGTTGTCAGTAATATGTATGAGCCATAAATGATACCTGTCGAATCTTGAACTTGATTTCTCCGGTCCGTTAAGGATTAACTGCTCACTAAACTCGCACCCCACTGCGGTGCACCTTTCGCTACGGTTTACATGGAGCCATTGCAAGATCGAGAGATGACCTAACTCTGCAGCAATTGTCCACTCGCAGCAGCAGCGCTCGCCCGCGGAAGACAACGTCCCATGGGGCATGTAGGTTTCTGCAAGCCAGATTAAAGACGTTAAGTCTCCACGCTGGGCAGCTTGCACCACGACGCCATTAAATTCCCAGTCGCGATACAGCGATTCGATTGGACGTCGATGATCTTCCAGCAGTCGCATG
>NW_003303495.1:25391-28588 GCF_000142945.1 Phytophthora infestans T30-4 | reverse complement strand
TCGCGGTGGATCTTGACTCTTCATTAGCCGTGGCTACTAGATCCACCGTCAGAGGGCACCGACCATCCTTCCTTCATAGGATCCACACTCGATCCACTCTTGTATAGTATATCCCATATCCATCTTAGTGAATCCAGGTAAGGGTGGATCCGAGGTAAGTCTTGGTGGATCTTGCCTTCTCGTACATCGCTCATATCAGATCCATCGTCATTCCATACGGGGTGCTGCTCGCCATGGCTAATCCACCACAGGCAACTTGCACCCGTGCCAAACAACCCAAATCCTCTATAATCACTTGAAATTGTCACTGATTCGGGATAGTGACCCCGCGTCAGGACCATTCTCTTATTTCTGAGAAAGCACTTCACCACACACTCACCGATTCCCCATCTCTCGTAACCAACTGCAGGGCTCGACTTGGTTGTCCAACCTCAACAAGCAGCGTGGTAACCGACGTAGCCATGCTGGTCGCGCGTGGAAGAAAGATGTCGTGATCCTCGTGTTGGCGATCCAGGACGGTTGGTGTGACGTCGATGTTTTTGTGGTGTTGGAAATCCCACGTGAACTCTAGCTACAGATGTAGTTAGGATGTTCCCACAACAATACGTCTACTAGGATAGTAAACGATCGTTCGGGCGGACCTGAAGACCCCAGTTCTGCCCTTGCACCGGGACAAACTGGACCTTGTAAACTACTTATATAGGCCAACCAGTAAAATAAGAACACGCTACTAGCACGAGCAAAGCTAGCAGGTGTTTTGAATCCTCGTGGTCCCAACAGCGGAAGGGTACCAGGCACGGGTAAGCCTTTTACGAGATCACCGAGTGTTCAACACTCGGCCAGAAGAAATAAAAGGGAGGCAATTCAAGCACTCCCAGTCGTGCAAATAGGCAACAATAAGCCGTCACGTAAAACCTCCCGATAATAATCGGCCAATACACAAAGTCTCTTGGCCTTACCGGATGAACCCTCGCTACAGAGCTTCGAGTTCACCGACAGGCATAACACACTCAAACAAGCTTGACCTGACGCTTACCTTGAAGCCGGACGTCGCTCTGTGTGCTTGAGTGGAAATTCTGTTCTGTATTTAAGCTTACCCTTTCGGGTCTATTCCTAATAAGAAGTCCTAATCAAGTATACAAATATCAAGTGAACAATGATCCGTTATGGATCTTCTTGCATGCCAAGCGTCGTCTGCACTGTCGCATGAGCATCTTTAACGGTCCGCGCCCTGTCCCAGACGGTGAACGTGTCTTCCAAAGGTCGCTGAGTATTCCGCGAACTCATCCCAACCGCCACTGAGGGTTTGTACCGTAGATGGTCCGCTGAATGCGAATCCGGCCAGTCCATTATTAATAATAAGGACAGCCTGGATTCAGTGACATAGGGCCGTATCTCGATACCTGTTGAAAACTCGGAGGTGACGCCGTCGAGTCCCTTGCACCTTGGCGTCTCCGTACACTCACCCGATCGAGGGTTCGTCGCTTGAACAACTTGGGCGGTGTCACGTCTTTGTCGACGGGTGATAATCCGCAACCACGGAGAAATCACTACACCACATCTTCGTCACTTCGCCGATGAACAACTTTTCTTGTAGCGTTTGATAGTACATCATAGACGCAATACACTCATCGACAGCCATGAAAGAATCCACCCACGCTTTTAATTGCTTCCATGAGGCTTCCAGCCTGTTGTTTGTGTTATTTCCGAGTGTAATCGTATTTTGGCGCTTGTACGCACACCACATCTCACGGCAATTGTCCCAATTCCGGCGGAAATACGCCACAAATGGATGTTCTTCGTCGCATCGAACGGGTTCTCTCGCTGGCGTTTGGTCTGTACTCGATTTCGCATGCCCGACTGCACCAGACTCACTCCCGACTGCACCAGACTCACCCCCGACTGTACCAGACTCACCCCCGACTGACCCCGATTGAGTTCGGTTCACTCCCAGTTGGCTCCGGCACATTAGACGCTGGGACGTAATAGCCAATTGACGCGAGGTGGACCATGTACCGCAAATGCTTCTCGTATTCTGCTTCAGTCTTTGCGTACACCAGTAAACTCATCGCACCTCCAAGTTTCTCCTTCTGGGTCTTCGAAAATCCATAGTCAGCCGAGGCAATTTCTTCACGTAGGTATTTCAGTACGTGAAATTGGCAGAGCAAAATAGTCACTCCAGAAAAAGCTTCTTTCAATACTGAGATCTCCGTGAAATCCTTATCCACAAGAACACACTGCAGCCTTTTCCACGCTGGATTATTAACTTTGAATTCCTCCAGCGCCGTCAGTAATGTAGTGTACCGCTCGTTTTGAAGCAAAGCGTGCTGGACGAACTGCCCCTTACCAAACGTGTCATGAGCCATAAACGAAAAGACCTTGTACTTAGACCGATTCGTTCCGTGGGTGGCGTCAATCAAAAGAACTTCAGGAAACTGCTCGAACAGAGTCCTCATATGATTCGTCTGCAGGGTGATGCAAGTCGCCACTTTCTGTATGTTCAAACACGATAAACATAGAGTTAAGTTTTCATCTTTTCAATTCAACCCAAATTATTCACACCAGTTACCTTCTGATTTATATCGTCGAGGAAAATCCGACCAACATTACCAGGGCGGTCACCAAATTGCTTCATCCACTTCTTCAACCGCTTTTCACTAGTGCTCGGGCCATCTCGCAATTCCCGAGCCTTCAGCTTACGAATAAGATTGTGGACATCCTGCGAAGTCGGGCTGCTGTCCGAGTTTTCCGTAATGTACTTCATGATACTCGACTTCTTAGCACCAGCCTGTCGAAGTACATCCACTGTCTGTAAAGCATCCTCATTCAGTACAAGACGATTTGTTGGATGTGCTCTAAACGAATGGGTCGAAAGCCGATGATTGTGTTCCAGTCGGCATCTCGTTATCCTCCCAGCGAAAATCATCTTCTCAGAATCCACAGCTGAACACAGGCATTTATCTACACATAATCAATCACATAGAAGAGTGGCAAGACCCTTAATTGGGATTTCCATCAAGACCGGCAAAGTCTCATTCTCGATCGAACGGAGCCAAGACCAACACCAACCCAGCCCGAACGGATCCCGGACCGAGCGCCGATCGATAAATTTAACTTGGGGCATAGGCTCCTTTTCTTCTAAGAATTCCTTACCGGCCGACTCTTTGGTCGAGGACTAGGGGGTTCAAATTTGCCGC
>NW_003303495.1:21809-24524 GCF_000142945.1 Phytophthora infestans T30-4 | reverse complement strand
GAGGTGACGACTCGACGGCCCTTGTCCGAGTTTTCATCCGGTATTGGATATGGCCCTATGTCACTGAATCCAGGCTGTCCTTATTATTAATAATGGACTGGCCGTCTTTTTACACAGCGGACCATCTACGGTACGAACCCTCAGTGGCGGTTGGGATGAGTTCGCGGAATACTCAGCGACCTTTGGAAGACACGTTCACCGTCTGGGACAGGGCGCGGACCGTTAAAGATGCTCATGCGACGGTGCAGACGACGCTTGGCATGCAAGAAGATCCATAACGGATCATTGTTCACTTGATATTTGTATACTTGATTAGGACTTCTTATTAGGAATAGACCCGAAAGGGTAAGCTTAAATACAGAACAGAATTTCCACTCAAGCACACAGAGCGACGTCCGGCTTCAAGGTAAGCGTCAGGTCAAGCTTGTTTGAGTGTGTTATGCCTGTCGGTGAACTCGAAGCTCTGCAGCGAGGGTTCATCCGGCAAGGCCAAGAGTGTAACGGGGTAAGAGATACCGTTACTAGCTTACACTGTAATGCGGAGGAAGCTCGCAATAATAAAACCAAGTCTTAGGTTTGTGTCAAATTCAACTCTGATTTATTTAGGACCAGGGCGGCTACCCCTGGCCTCGTGTGAACCACTCAAACACATGTCTATATCTGATTGGTCAGTAAGTGAGTCTGGCTCCTCACTATCAACCAATCAGATGATGACACCTTGGCACACGCTACCCGTGTGCCACTATACCTACTTATGTAATAACTAAAGAAATATCTCTTATGTAATTGGAGTTGGGCCCATTACATCACCCTCCTCTCTAAGTTGCGCTTACGCAACATAAGCGCACGGAACACATTTGAAGAAAACTCGAAAACCGACAAGGCGGAGACATCGGAGACAGCGCGGAGGGCGGCAGCGCCAGCGCGTCGCTGGCGGTGGTAACAAGGGCAAGCCCAGGGTCGACAGGGGCGCCACAAGCTCTGGATGTACTGCGAGGACCGTCACTGCGCGTCTCGGCCCCCAGGACACACATCGACGAAGTGCCCAGCGTACATGTGACTTAGAAGACTCCGAGCTGGAAGCACTTGGATCACAGACATGAGGAACCTCACGAAGCCGACTTCGTGGCGCAATGGTCAATGCATGGGGCTTCCAGTCAGGACGCCAGGGTTCGATTCCCACCAGGCGCATTCACTCACGCACACGTAAGCGTTGTTTTGCTTCCAGAACGGAATAGCTTCGAACATCTCGAAGACATGAGACTTGTCGACGGAAGTCAACCACTTGAGCAGCCCAAGTGAGCATCACGTTGTCACCGCTGGTGTCACCAGAATCAGGTACTTGTTGGCCACCGTGTCGCCGCTGGTAATCGAAGTCGTTTCGGCGCCGTCGTAGCGTGTCGGGTTGCCAACCCACTGGTCACCGGTTCGATGTCGCCGGTGGTTTCTTGTTTTCATTCTTGCACTGACAAGTTGTGTCAGTGTTCGCCGCGGCTCATGCCGACGTTGCACGCGTCGAAGCGCGGCGTCGCTGTCGCCTCCTCGTGCGGGTCGTTCTCGTGGCCGTTCTCGATCTCGTTCACGGTCTCTGCGGGGTGACCCGCGGAATTATTCTTCTCAAGCTGCATTGTCTCATACTCGTGGACCACGTCCGGAACGTCGCGGAGAAGATTGGCGCGGGGCTCCCACGTATCATGCTCTGGGGGATAACCGAGCCAACGTACCAAATAGCGGCGCGCGGTTGGAACCGCGCGAGGGACACGACTACGGACGTTGCGTTGGTCGGTCGAGCTGTGGGGATCCTCGTGGTCAACGATACGCTCCACAATCCAGCGCGCATCACCCACCGAGTCAATTATCGGTGGTGGACCTTCACGATGATACGGCGTACGCCCTGTACGTTCAGGGCGAGGTGGAGACTGTTTCGAACCGTTCGTTGGACACTCAGATTGAAGCTGAGCGGGTGGAAGATCGTGCCTGACAGACGCGTCAGGCTCGTCGGGCTGGTCGCCCGACGCATGCTCCGTCTGCTGGCCTGAATCAGGAATCGTCGCAGGGAAGTACCGCTTGAGTCGCCCGACGTAAAACGTCGGGTGGAGTCTAAGTGATGACGGGATGTCCAAAGTGTAGGCGTCGCCCACAGCCTTGGTTACACGAAAAGGACCGATGAAGCGTGGGGCAAGTTTGTTGGCGCCGAGGTTGGTCACGGCGGAAGCGCGGATTCCCTCGGTCGATAGGAGAACGCGATCTCCTATCTTGAATACATTCACGTTCTTTCGACCGTGCTTATCAGCTTGTTCCTTTTGCTTGTCCACTGCGTTCTGCAGTGCGTCGCGGACGAACCTTGCGATGGATTGCCTTTGCATGACGAATTCCGCAACTGCCGAGCGATCGGCAGGAAGCACCGAGGGTTTCGGTGTATAGTTTGCCGTGGTAGCTTCTTGCTCACGAATCTTGCTGCCTGGATCGATCAAGTTCTGCGACGTCCATCTCGTTATCGGAGAATGCAGAATGCATGAGCAGGATCGATGGACTGCGTTGAACGGAGAATGACGGAGAGTCAGTCTCCACTTGCTAAACCCGCCGTTAAACACAAGGGTGGATGCCCCAGACTACGTGACGAACCACGACTAAGGACACCCATCCGACTTGAGACTCACTTCGTTTCACGGTGGATTGTTATAAAAACGATCGCTGGTGTAGCAAGGGAACGAA
>NW_003303495.1:16635-19949 GCF_000142945.1 Phytophthora infestans T30-4 | reverse complement strand
CATCACCTGGAAGACTTGTCTCAGGTGTTTTAGATGTACGTCCACGGCACTGAGGTTGCCCTCAGCGCGGCTGTGCACGAAGATGTCGTCGAAGTAACTCGGCGTGAAGTCTCGAAGCGGGCGAAGCACATGGAAGACCATGCGATTAAAGGTGGCAGGCGCGTTCTTGAGGCCCTGTGGCATCACGAGCCACTCCCAGAGCATCCCGCTCGGTGTACTTACGGCGGTGAGAGGCACATCAGATGTTCTCATCAGGATCTGATAGAATCCATCGGTCAGGTCGATGGCGCTGTAGATGACGCTTCCAGCCATGGAGTCCAGTACCATGTCCTTCCGAGAGATCGGAGTCTGCGCGGGGATGGTGGCATCATTCAACTTGTTGAATGCGTGAACGATACGCCATCCCCCTGTAGCTTTCTTCACACAGAACGTTGGACTGGAATGGGGAGAGGTACTCTCGCGCACGTGACCCGCCTTTCGGCGGCCCTCGAAGAAGTCATCGATCGCTTTCACTTGATCACGCGGAAGTGGCCATTGTCTGGTAACGCAGTACTTCGTACCTGGCGCGAGGTCGATCTCATGCTGAACCCCACGATCCGCCGGTAGCTCGGCGGGGATCTCATCCGGGAAGACGTCGGCGTACTCGCAGGCGGTGTCGTATACGGGATTCGCTGACTCCCGCAAGGCCTCCCAAGACTGCGTTTGGAATCGTTCCTCTCGAGCAGACTTAGGTTCAGCACCTAGCGGACGTGAACGTTCACTGTCCGTTGCGACCGCATTTGCTGCCTCATCCACCGAGCCTGCCTCGGTGACCAAGCATACTTGCTCGACGTCTCCAGCCTTGAGGTCCCGAAGAAAGTTCTTCCAGGACAAGCCTGGAAGGCGGGTGATCGCCGCCGCTTCGCGCGGCGGGCTCGCGATTGCGATGCTGCGCGACCGATTCGGGCCTCCTTCCACGTACTCCAGCGCGCTGACCGATTCCATCGGCGGGCTATCGCTGGTCGTGTAGTCTCGAAGAGGTTTCAGGCGTTGTCGCTTCGACTTCTTCTTCGACTTCCTCGAGCTTACGCTCGAGTCTGACGCACTGCTACTCGACGATGCATCACCCTCCTCTAGGCGCGGGAGACCGTACTCGACCGGGCCGGGAACACGCGGGAGCCCCTGCTCAACAGCGGTATCGTTTGACGGGAGCCCAATCTGCTCGACCGCCGAATCGTTCGGCGGGAACCTCTGCTCTACCGCCGTCTCGTTGTGTGGGAGCCCCTGCTCGACCACTGTCTCGTGTGGTGGGAGCCCCTGCTCGACCATCATCTCGTGTTGTGGGAGCCCCTGCTCGACCATCATCTCGTGTTGTGGGAGCCCCTGCTCGACCACCGTCTTGTACTGTGGGAGCCGCTGCTCAACCACCTCCTCATCTACCTCGCGGAACCGCGAGGGCTCTTCGTCCAACAACGTAGCACAAGCCATGCAGAGAGGGCCATCGCTCGCTCTGTGCACTGCTTGTGTCGTTGCCGTTTTGTCGACGACTGTGACGTGGGGCCAGTCTCTTGGCGCCACCAAGAGGTGTGTGAAGACCTCGCTCACGTCGAATCCACGTCGACGCTTGACTGATTGGGCCAGCCAGTCAATCTCTGGCTGATATCGCGCAAGCCAAGGGATGCCCAGGATGCAGTCAAACGCGTAGTTCATCTCGATCACCAAGAAGTATTCCTTGCTACGGAAGCCGTCGAACGTGTACGACAAAGACACGTCACGCCGCCGCAAAGCGGCGAGCCTTACCATCTGCGAGTTTGACTTGGATCTCGCCCGGACCATTCCGGACGCGGACGTTCTTGGGTAGTACCGACAAACACGACGCGCGAAAGAAGTTGTTGGTCGCTCCTGAGTCAAGGAGCGCGCGCAGTGGTCGCCGGGCACCGGTGACGTGGAGGCTGACAATGATCAGTCTCGAGTCGCCCGGCGTAGTGGTGGCATTGGTGTGTGCTTGGAGCACGGGAGGGCTCGAAGGTTGGGCTGCCACCGGAGGGCCCGGTCCTTCGTCAAAGCCAGTAGGGCGCCCCGCACCTACTGGTCCTGGTCGTTTTTTGAATGAGCGACCGAGGAGTGTTCCGCGTCGACGTGAGAGACGACGGGAGCTGGCGCGCGGCACTCCGCCGCGCGATGACCATTCTTCCCACAGCGGAAGCAAATGAGGGAGCGATTGCTTCGCCCAGCGCTGCCGCGGTAGGGCCCGCGACGTCGATTGCTCGACGCGTTGATGGCGTCGATCTCCATGGGCTCGGGGGTAGACTCTCGGGCTTCCGCAGGTATGGCTGCGGCGTACGATGCAGCGACCATGTAATCCTCGCGAATCGCGAGTGCAAACGCCTCCTCGAGAGAGGAGGGCTCAGCTCTTGTGAGGCAGTAGCGGGTCATACCCTCGCGCATGCCGAACACAAATACGTGGACTTGCGAGGCCATGTCGATTGGCTTAGTCACGATGCATGACGCCAGATGTCGCGTCTTCTGGACGTAATCACGCATGGACATCTGCCCTTGCCGCAGAGCGAAGAACTCTGCGCGAACGCGAGATTCATCTTGCGGGGGCTCGAACGCGAGACGCAAATCGCTCTGGAGAGTTTCCAGAGTCGGGAAAGCCTCGGGGTCGACAACCAGCTTCCCGAGGGCCCATTCTTTGGCCTTCCCGGCTAACCGGGAGAGGAGGAAGTTCATCTTGGCCGATGACGCCTCGATGCGTCGCGAGGCGATAGCGATGTTGATCTCGCGGAACCAGCGGTTTAGCGGAAGCCGGTTTTCACCGGCGCCAGAATACGTAGACGTCTCCATCTTGACGACGTCATTCTGGGATGGACGCGAGGGAGTGACACCCGCCGATTCGCATCGGCGAGCTCGCGTTCCTTAATGGCTTGTGCTGCAAGACGTTGCTGGTCGGGCGTCGCTGATCTCAGCAGCGATGCGACGACAGCGTCTCCGGAGACCGCCACGAGGCGGTGAAGAGCTGCCCACTCCGCGCGGGTGATATGGGGAATGCAGAAGGTCCAGGGTCGTCCCGCAGATCTGGACTTGCTAAAGCGGAAAACTTGGCACATTGAGAGCTGTACTTGGTGTTACCACGGTGTGGGGAGGGTAACAGGGTCCCCGTTACCAAGTTGACCAACAAGGGGGGGGGCTGCCCCAAGACCCTGAAAGCCCCGCAGGAAGATGTTTTGAAAGTCACCTCTGTATGAAGAAGGAAAGAGAGGATACCCCCTGCCTCCACTGAAGTGGCCAAACAAACGGAAAGGGGGAGTGATCTCAAGGGAGACATGGTGTAC
>NW_003303495.1:11566-16057 GCF_000142945.1 Phytophthora infestans T30-4 | reverse complement strand
GCGCGTTTAATGGAATTTCATCGTTAACTTATGTGAAAGCTCCACAATCTCCACGTGAACTCTCATTGCCTATACAGCTCGATTCAATCGTTTGTGAAGACTCTCCAAGCTCTCCACAATGGCCCGACCGGCCCGACTGACCCGACCGAGCCCGATCATTCACTTTACCTGGGCATTCCATCCTTTCATCCTAGACTCCTGCCGGGGTCTCTTGCTCGTGGCCTGGGACTTAAATTTCCCGGAATAGGTGCAAACAAAGGTCTTTGCGTATTGCACCCACTCGTCAGGAAGTTTTTCCGCCTTTGACTTTGTGCGGTCGATCCGTGCGTTGCGCTCTGCCACAGTCGTATTTGTCCTCACCCTGAAAATCTACAGATAAATTCATAGTGCATGTCAGCCAAAACGTATATACACAGCTATAGAAAACACGTGCCTGGAACGTCTGTGCTTGGTATACGGCCAGATAATCTTCAAACACCTCCCAGGAGGGAAACTCAACCTTCTTAGGCGCCAAGGCGAGTACGCGGACGGAGCTACCACCTTCGCTTGTGCTGCTGGTGGATTCCGGCGGATCGGAGCAGCTCACTGGCTCCAACGGAATATGTGTCGTATTAAGCTCACTCACGACGGGGGAAGGCGCCCAGACGTCAGCAGGAGGCGCATCCGAACGATTACCCTCGCTCTCATCGGACTCCCACTCAGCTGAATGAGTAAGAGGGCGCTTTTGCGCTGCGCGCGTGCGGAGATCCATGCTTGTCGCTCACGCTCTCCCCGTTAACAAATTGTGTGGCTCACGGTGGTATACGATGTATACTGTTGTACGGATGAACCAGCTCGGTAAGAGAAAGGGATGCGTAGGGGAAGGGCAATCCCAGTCGGGCAATATACCCACTCTCTTTTTTTTAATAAAACAACAGATCCGAGACCGTGTATTTGGCATCGCCTTTAAAATTATCGTAGTGATCCAAAACTCTGCCCTCATAGGGCTTCACTTTTCGTGTTTACCCAGCGCCCTTCCTCTTTTTGCGGTCCGACCTCTACACTCTAGTTTATCCCAATGCTGTTTTTTATCCCATCAGGGTTGCGTTTAGCTCTCGGAAAGCGTCTTCTAATAGATAGAAGCTTTATAGGTCATTCTGGGTGGGCCTTCAACTTCTCCAGCAGCTCTATCTTCTCTATCTCGGCTTGTTGCGTACAGCTGTAGGTAGTTGTTGATCTAGGCCGTCAGTTTTGGAAGTGAGATGGCATCGGCCATCTCTCCATTACATCCCTCGGCTTCACCTATCTTAGTGATGGGGCACGCGGCCTCTTTCTTCTTGAATGGCTAGGACGAGTTGCTGCCATCGCAACCAATAGCAGAGAGCTACACCATTATTGACCTATCATTTTACTTCATTTCTCTGCATACAAACTGAATGATATTGCGGCACAACACTCCCACTAAAGATGCTCACGTTCTCCATCATTTCTTCGTCACTTAACGTCTTCTCATTATCACTCAAGATCCTTCTCGAGGGATGGTTTGTTACCACCTTGGTCCCAGATTTGCCTTGTCGCAGAACCCAAAATCTGATTTAATACTTTATCTTATATCCTAAAGAGACTTACTCTTTGTATTGTTTGTTGCCGATATTGGACTGAGCTCTTCACTCTCTCTTTTTCTTCCGAACTGCACAGGTGCGGGTCCCGACGAAAGCCCTTCGGGGGGGCATCCACAAGCTGCTTGTATCCTTCTTCGGCGACAGCAGACCGGCCTAAGCCACAGCGGCCATTCAGGTCCCGGCCTTTTGGCACCTCAAACGGTCAGCCAAGCGCCCATGATGTGAGCTCTGCAAGTAGAAAGTCCGATCATTCGGCTACTCGTGGGTGTCTAGTCTTAGACCAGTTGTGCCTTTCAGCGGCGGGAATTGAGAGAGTCAGGAGTGAAATTAACCGAAAGTTTGAGTAAAATGTACTCAAGAGCAAGTGGCTAATAGCCTGGACCTGTTCAATTTCCAAACTTAGGGCTAGGTGGCCATTAAACTTAAGGTTTTAACTTTAAAACTAGTCTGTAACCAGAACCCTTTCCTTAAGGCCTTCCTTTACTGTAATCATTTTCCTAAACTTCTTAATAATTCCCTTAAATTGACAAGAACTTGTGTTTACACCAAATGACCGTCAATCTTTTATTTGAGGGACCTAACCTTATTTGAGGCGTGAAACTAAATTTGAGGCTGATGATTAACCCAACTCTTTTATCCCCATCATAGATCTGAGTTTTTCAAACTGTGTTTGGCTTAATGGCTTCGTAAGGGCATCAGCCACCATGTCGTTGGTGCTACAGTAATTCACAATGATACTTTTGTCCTCATGTTTGTCACGGGCATACAGATGCCTGATATCAATGTGCTTGGTAGATGAGTGACTGCAAGGATCCTTAATGATACTTATTGCGGCAGTATTATCACACCAGCATTGGGTGGGTAGTACTTGGCCGTAGCCTAATTCTTTCAATAGTAGCCTCAACCACATCGCCTCTCGAACACCTTCACTGGCGGCTTCTATTTCAGATTCTGCTGTATGAATACTAATGCAATCTTGCTTAATACTTTTCCAAGAGATGCATGCACCAGCAAGTATTGATACATATCCTGTGATTGACTTCCTTCCTTCAGATGCATTCGCGAAGCTCGCGTCTGTGTATAGCTCTAACTTAGTGGTACTATTTCCATTGTACTCAATGCCATACTTCGACGTTCCTTTCAAGTACTTTAGTACTCGCTGAGCCGACCTCCAATTGGTCCTTTTATAGCTAGATAGATATTTACTAAGCTCTCTTACAGCATTAGCAATATCAGGTCTAGTACCTCGGACAAGATACATCAGTGAACCCACTAAACCTCTGTAATCGAATGGTTGGGCCGCTATCTGTTCTGGGTTCATATCCTTTTCCTTTTCTAATATAACACTTTTCGCTTATGGTGTGGGTTCTGTACTACAGTCTCGCATTTGATACTTTACCAGAAGATCGTTGATGTACTTCTGCTGTGAGATTCTGAGTGTTTTCTTTTGTGAATCTCTGTGCTGTACTTGTCGTCCTCGCTTTTTCGCTACACTGCGACTTTGCCACCCTCTTCTCTTCCACCGACAGCCAGCTAGTGACTCCCTACCATCGCACCTTTCTGTTCAGAATTCTTGGCTAGATATATCTCATTTGTGTTTGCATACTACACACCGTTTTTAGATGTTCACGGATGTCCGTACATTTACCTTTATTAATTGATACATAATAATTGTGCGTAGCTTGTGCTGTAGGGAGAGTTAGAGACCATCAATTCAAGGAACAAGCGCAGCATAGGTGGGCAAAAGCGTATTGCGTGCGTTAGTGGCATGCGCTTCATGTGATGTGGTTGTCGGGGTATGCGCGACATGTGTTTGTGATGAAACTAGGTTAGCGGCCTAGTGGTCTAGTGGTATGATTCTCGCTTTGGGTGCGAGAGCTCCCGGTTTCGATCACCGGCTGGGCCCGTCTTTTGCTCGGAATCCCAGGTCGGCCGTGTCCTATCGGGGCAAGGCGGCGTTCGGCGCGTATCACCGGTCTACTCGGTCGCGGCTGGCACTGGGGGAATTTTGCTCAGCAACACGACTCGACGTGACATGGCGTGGTGCTGGTGCTGTACTTGTCGTCCTCGCTTTTTCGCTACACTGCGACTTTGCCACCCTCTTCTCTTCCACCGACAGCCAGCTAGTGACTCCCTACCATCGCACCTTTCTGTTCAGAATTCTTGGCTAGATATATCTCATTTGTGTTTGCATACTACACACCGTTTTTAGATGTTCACGGATGTCCGTACATTTACCTTTATTAATTGATACATAATAATTGTGCGTAGCTTGTGCTGTAGGGAGAGTTAGAGCCCATCAATTCAAGGAACAAGCGCAGCATAGGTGGGCAAAAGCGTATTGCGTGCGTTAGTGGCATGCGCTTCATGTGATGTGGTTGTCGGGGTATGCGCGACATGTGTTTGTGATGAAACTAGGTTAGCGGCCTAGTGGTCTAGTGGTATGATTCTCGCTTTGGGTGCGAGAGCTCCCGGTTTCGATCACCGGCTGGGCCCGTCTTTTGCTCGGAATCCCACCCAACGCCAGGTCGGCCGTGTCCTATCGGGGCAAGGCGGCGTTCGGCGCGTATCACCGGTCTACTCGGTCGCGGCTGGCACTGGGGGAATTTTGCTCAGCAACACGACTCGACGTGACATGGCGTGGTGCTGGTGCTGTACTTGTCGTCCTCGCTTTTTCGCTACACTGCGACTTTGCCACCCTCTTCTCTTCCACCGACAGGCAGCTAGTGACTCCCCTACTATTGCATCATATCTGTTCAAAAGTCTTGGCTAGATATATCTTCATTTGCGTATGCATACTACACAGCGATTCTTAGATGTTCACGCATGTCCGTACATTCACCTCTAATAGTCAATACGTACATAACTATGGCGTAGCTTGTGCTGTAGG
>NW_003303495.1:6888-9256 GCF_000142945.1 Phytophthora infestans T30-4 | reverse complement strand
GATGTTCACGGATGTCTGATCGTGAATGGTGTGTGCATTCACCTCTATAAATTGATACATAATAAGTGTGCGTAACTTGTGCTGTAGGGAGAGTTAGAGCCCATCAATTCAAGGAACAAGCGCAGCATAGGTGGGCAAAAGCGTATTGCGTGCGTTAGTGGCATGCGCTTCATGTGATGTGGTTGTCGGGGTATGCGCAACATGTGTTTGTGATGAGACTAGGTTAGCGGCCTAGTGGTCTAGTGGTATGATTCTCGCTTTGGGTGCGAGAGGTCCCGGTTTCGATCACCGGCTGGGCCCGTCTTTTGCTCGGAATCCCACCCAACGCCAGGTCGGCCGTGTCCTATCGGGGCAAGGCGGCGTTCGGCGCGTATCACCGGTCTACTCGGTCGCGGCTGGCACTGGGGGAATTTTGCTCAGCAACACGACTCGACGTGACATGGCGTGGTGCTGGTGCTGTACTTGTCGTCCTCGCTTTTTCGCTACACTGCGACTTTGCCACCCTCTTCTCTTCCACCGACAGCCAGCTAGTGACTCCCTACCATCGCACCTTTCTGTTCAAAATTCTTGGCTAGATATATCTCATTTGTGTTTGCATACTACACACCGTTTTTAGATGTTCACGGATGTCTGATCGTGAATGGTGTGTGCATTCACCTCTATAAATTGATACATAATAAGTGTGCGTAACTTGTGCTGTAGGGAGAGTTAGAGCCCATCAATTCAAGGAACAAGCGCAGCATAGGTGGGCAAAAGCGTATTGCGTGCGTTAGTGGCATGCGCTTCATGTGATGTGGTTGTCGGGGTATGCGCGACATGTGTTTGTGAAGAGACTAGGTTAGCGGCCTAGTGGTCTAGTGGTATGATTCTCGCTTTGGGTGCGAGAGGTCCCGGTTTGGATCACCGGCTGGGCCCGTCTTTTGCTCGGAATCCCACCCAAGGCCAGGTCGGCCGTGTCCTATCGGGGCAAGGCGGCGTTCGGCGCGTATCACCGGTCTACTCGGTCGCGGCTGGCACTGGGGGAATTTTGCTCAGCAACACGACTCGACGTGACATGGCGTGGTGCTGGTGCTGTACTTGTCGTCCTCGCTTTTTCGCTACACTGCGACTTTGCCACCCTCTTCTCTTCCACCGACAGCCAGCTAGTGACTCCCTACCATCGCACCTTTCTGTTCAAAATTCTTGGCTAGATATATCTCATTTGTGTTTGTATACTACACACCGTTTTTAGATGTTCACGGATGTCTGATCGTGAATGGTGTGTGCATTCACCCCTATAAATTGATACATAATAAGTGTGCGTAACTTGTGCTATAGGGAGAGTTAGAGCCCATCAATTCAAGGAACAAGCGCAGCATAGGTGGGCAAAAGCGTATTGCGTGCGTTAGTGGCATGCGCTTCATGTGATGTGGCTGTCGGGGTATGCGCGACATGTGTTTGTGATGAAACCAGGTTAGCGGCCTAGTGGTCTAGTGGTATGATTCTCGCTTTGGGTGCGAGAGGTCCCGGTTTCGATCACCGGCTGGGCCCATCTTTTGCTCGGAATCCCAGGTCGGCCGTGTCCTATCGGGGCAAGGCGGCGTTCGGCGCGTATCACCGGTCTACTCGGTCGCGGCTGGCACTGGGGGAATTTTGCTCAGCAACACGACTCGACGTGACATGGCGTGGTGCTGGTGCTGTACTTGTCGTCCTCGCTTTTTCGCTACACTGCGACTTTGCCACCCTCTCCTCTTCCACCTACAGCCAGCTAGTGACTCCCTACCATCGCACCTTTCTGTTCAAAATTCTTGGCTAGATATATCTCATTTGTGTTTGCATACTACACACCGTTTTTAGATGTTCACGGATGTCCGTGCATTCACCTCTATAAATTGATACATAATAAGTGTGCGTAACTTGTGCTGTAGGGAGAGTTAGAGCCCATCAATTCAAGGAACAAGCGCAGCATAGGTGGGCAAAAGCGTATTGCGTGCGTTAGTGGCATGCGCTTCATGTGATGTGGTTGTCGGGGTATGCGCGACATATGTTTGTGAAGAGACTAGGTTAGCGGCCTAGTGGTCTAGTGGTATGATTCTTGCTTTGGGTGCGAGAGCTCCCGGTTTTCTATTACCGGCTAGGCCCGTCTTTTGCTCGGAATGCCACCCAACGCCATGTCGTGCCGTGTCCTATCGGGGCAAGTGGCGTTCGGTGCGTATCACCGGACAACTCGGTCGCGGCTTGGACTGGGGGAAATTTTGCTCAGCAACTCTATTCTACTTGTTATGTCTGGGTGCTGGGTGCTGTACTTGACTATCTCGCTTTTTCTGACACTGCGACTTTGCCATCCTCTTCTCTTCCACCGAATATCCTGATGTGTATTCCTACCATC
>NW_003303495.1:3747-6788 GCF_000142945.1 Phytophthora infestans T30-4 | reverse complement strand
CCACGCGATTAGACGTTCCAATTTTCCATAATGACGTTTGTTCGTCGTATATACACTCAGGGAGGCGTTTTAACGCGTTTTTTACTTTGAACGTTTATACAGTCCTTGTCAGCACTGCTGCTACGTACTTAAAGTAGTACCTCATGTAGTACATGTAAATAATTTCTTCAACACGCGAACGATGAGTATGATAGGTGTCTAGTCGGAAAGAACGGCATTTCCTTACATTGGTAGCGTTGAACATGTATGTTTCCCGAAATGCTCAGGTGGGTTTAATGGCGATGGTTAAAATGAGAAGCTTTGTCCGCTGATGATTCGACAAGTGTAGGTTGAGGTGATGGTCTCGTCTACATTTCTGTCTTTTGTGTATTTTCAATATCCAACTTTACAATTCTATTTGTAAAAATACTACATGAGCTGAAGTATCAATGACTGCTGCCACAAAATCCAGAATCATGTATCCACGTCTATGAAGCTGGACGTTGGCCCGGTGCCCAAGGCAGACAAGAGCATTCCGTACGGTGCACTTTTTATTAGATGAGGCGCTGTCTGCTGAAGGTTCTAACTTGCTGTGCTGCTGGAAAAGTGCCCCGAGCCTCGAGGAGAAAATTTATTTTAGCCAGAACATTTACAAGGTGAACCCCAAGGACCTGGGTGCTATCGTGCAGCTGCTTCAAGAGCAGTGTCCTAAAGCACTGGACAAGAGCTCACCGGATGAGCTGGACATCGTCGTCGACCACATTGACAATAAGACGTTCCGTGACCTGGAGAAGTTCGTTTTGGAGAAGGTGCCAGAGGGTAGTCGCGAGCCCATTGCGACCCCCAAGTCGTCCAAGACGTGACATGGCGTGGTGCTGGTGCTGTACTTGTCGTCCTCGTCTTTTCGCTACACTGCGACTTTGCCACCCTCTCCTCTTCCACCGACATCCAGCTAGTGACTCCCTACCATCGCACCTTTCTGTTCAAAATTCTTGGCTAGATATATCTCATTTGTGTTTGCATACTACACACCGTTTTTAGATGTTCACGGATGTCTGATCGTGAATGATGTGTGCATTCACCTCTATAAATTGATACATAATAAGTGTGCGTAACTTGTGCTGTAGGGAGAGTTAGAGCCCATCAATTCAAGGAACAAGCGCAGCATAGGTGGGCAAAAGCGTATTGCGTGCGTTAGTGACATGCGCTTGCATGTGATGTGGCTGTCGGGGTATGCGCGACATGTGTTTGTGATGAGACTAGGTTGGCGGCCTAGTGGTCTAGTGGTATGATTCTCGCTTTGGGTGCGAGAGGTCCCGGTTTCGATCACCGGCTGGGCCCGTCTTTTGCTCGGAATCCCACCCAACGCCAGGTCGGCCGTGTCCTATCGGGGCAAGGCGGCGTTCGGCGCGTATCACCGGTCTACTCGGTCGCGGCTGGCACTGGGGGAATTTTGCTCAGCAACACGACTCGACGTGACATGGCGTGGTGCTGGTGCTGTACTTGTCGTCCTCGCTTTTTCGCTACACTGCGACTTTGCCACCCTCTCCTCTTCCACCGACATCCAGCTAGTGACTCCCTACCATCGCACCTTTCTGTTCAAAATTCTTGGCTAGATATATCTCATTTGTGTTTGCATACTACACACCGTTTTTAGATGTTCACGGATGTCTGATCGTGAATGGTGTGTGCATTCACCTCTATAAATTGATACATAATAAGTGTGCGTAACTTGTGCTGTAGGGAGAGTTAGAGACCATCAATTCAAGGAACAAGCGCAGCATAGGTGGGCAAAAGCGTATTGCGTGCGTTAGTGGCATGCGCTTCATGTGATGTGGTTGTCGGGGTATGCGCGACATGTGTTTGTGATGAGACTAGGTTAGCGGCCTAGTGGTCTAGTGGTATGATTCTCGCTTTGGGTGCGAGAGCTCCCGGTTTCGATCACCGGCTGGGCCCGTCTTTTGCTCGGAATCCCACCCAACGCCAGGTCGGCCGTGTCCTATCGGGGCAAGGCGGCGTTCGGCGCGTATCATCCGTCTACTCGGTCGCGACTGGTACTGGGGGAACTTTGCTCAGCACCACGACTCGACGTGACATGGCGTGGTGCTTGTGCTGTGCTTGTCGTCCTCGCTTTTTCGCTACTCTGCGACTTTGCCACCCTCTTCTCTTCCACCGACAGCCAGCTAGTGACTCCCTACCATCGCACCTTTCTGCTTAGAATTTTTGGCTAGATATATCTCATTTGTGTTTGCATACTACACACCGCTTCTAGATGTTCACGGATGTCCGACCGTGAATGGTGTGTGCATTCACCTCTATAAATTGATACATAATAATTGTGCGTAACTTGTGCTGTAGGGAGAGTTAGAGCCCATCAATTCAAGGAGCAAGCGCAGCATAGGTGGGCAAAAGCGTATTGCGTGCGTTAGCGACATGCGCTTGCATGTGATGTGGCTGTCGGGGTATGCGCGACATGTGTTTGTGATGAGACTAGGTTGGCGGCCTAGTGGTCTAGTGGTATGATTCTCGCTTTGGGTGCGAGAGCTCCCGGTTTCGATCACCGGCTGGGCCCGTCTTTTGCTCGGAATCCCACCCAACGCCAGGTCGGCCGTGTCCTATCGGGGCAAGGCGGCGTTCGGCGCATATCACCCGTCTACTCGGTCGCGACTGGTACTGGGGGAATTTTGCTCAGCACCACGACTCGACGTGACATGGCGTGGTGCTTGTGCTGTGCTTGTCGTCCTCACTTTTTCGCTACTCTGCGACTTTGCCACCCTCTTCTCTTCCACCGACAGCCAGCTAGTGACTCCCTACCATCGCACCTTTCTGCTTAGAATTTTTGGCTAGATATATCTCATTTGTGTTTGCATACTACACACCGCTCCTAGATGTTCACGGATGTCCGACCGTGAATGGTGTGTGCATTCACCTCTATAAATTGATACATAATAATTGTGCGAAACTTGAGCTGCGGGGGAGTAAGAGGCCAGTCAATTCCAAGAACAAGGCGCAGGATAAGTGGGGCAAAGCCGTATGCTGGGTTAAGCGGACATGCGCTTTGC
>NW_003303495.1:0-2632 GCF_000142945.1 Phytophthora infestans T30-4 | reverse complement strand
AGGGGGGGTGAACAACGAATCTATATGATCGGATACGCATGGCGTATCGGGACGATGAGGCTGTCGCGCCCTATCGTCAAGTTCCCTTAAGGCCGGAACGAGCGCGAAGTCCGACTGGCTCTCGTCGCGACAGCGCTCACGGCTCCACCGATATGAGTTGAAGGAGGGCCTCCTCTATTATCGGGTAGAGCCCACTGATCCTCCACGGGTGGTTGTACCCAACGACGAGGATCTGAAGTTCGACATCCTCGCGGAGGCGCATGACGCGCCCTCCAGCGGCCACTTGGGCCGCGAGAAGACCTTTCTGTCGGTCTCTCAGTCCTTCTGGTGGAACCACATGTACAAGTGGGTCGCCCGGTACGTCAAGACATGTGAAACATGTCAGCGGGTTAAACCCGCAGGGCACTCTTCGGCTCCACTACAGAGCCTGCTGATTGTTGGAAGTCGATGAGTCTTGACTTCATCTTTGGGCTTCCCGCCGACGAACACGGCAACACCGGAATTTTGGTGTTCGTGTGTCGGCTGAGCAAGATGGTACATCTTGCTCCAGTTCCCGTCACTGTGACGGGCGAACAAACCGCAAGGTTGTTCGTCGATGGCGTGTTCCGCTATCACGGTCTCCCGGAGACGATTGTCTCGGACCGAGACCCGCGGTTCACTGCTGCGTTTTGGAAAACGCTGTTCCCTTTACTGGGAACTCGTCTGCAGATGTCCACTGCGGATCATCCGCAGACAGACGGCCAAACAGAGCGCGTCAATCGAGTGCTCGAGGACACTCTGCGCAGTGTGTGCGCGGCAGCGCCACGTACGTGGTCAACGCAGCTTCCAGTTGTTGAGTTCGCGCTCAAGAACGCGGTGCACGCGTCCACAGGGTTCACGCCGTTCTACTTGAAACGGCTTCCGTCACCCCAGAGTGCCTCTCACTCTTCGAGGAGACACTGACTCCTCTATTCTAAGTGGGGGAGAGGCTCGGAAAGCCCTTTCCTCCCAGGTCTCGGATGTGAGGCCAGTTTCGCTGCGGAAACAGGTGGAATCCTTTATGGATACCAAGCTGGGCGATGTTAGCAGGGCTCGCGATGCCATGACAGCGGCTCAAGATAAACAAAAGGAGTACTCCGACAAACATGGAAGAGGAAACTTAAGTGTATTTAAATGTCCTATCGGGGCAAGGCGGCGTTCGGCGCGTATCACCGGTCTACTCGGTCGCGGCTGGCACTGGGGGAATTTTGCTCAGCAACACGACTCGACGTGACATGGCGTGGTGCTGGTGCTGTACTTGTCGTCCTCGTCTTTTCGCTACACTGCGACTTTGCCACCCTCTCCTCTTCCACCGACATCCAGCTAGTGACTCCCTACCATCGCACCTTTCTGTTCAAAATTCTTGGCTAGATATATCTCATTTGTGTTTGCATACTACACACCGTTTTTAGATGTTCACGGATGTCTGATCGTGAATGGTGTGTGCATTCACCTCTATAAATTGATACATAATAATTGTGCGTAACTTGTGCTGTAGGGAGAGTTAGAGCCCATCAATTCAAGGAACAAGCGCAGCATAGGTGGGCAAAAGCGTATTGCGTGCGTTAGTGGCATGCGCTTCATGTGATGTGGTTGTCGGGGTATGCGCAACATGTGTTTGTGATGAGACTAGGTTAGCGGCCTAGTGGTCTAGTGGTATGATTCTCGCTTTGGGTGCGAGAGGTCCCGGTTTCGATCACCGGCTGGGCCCGTCTTTCGCTCGGAATCCCACCCAACGCCAGGTCGGCCGTGTCCTATCGGGGCAAGGCGGCGCTCGGCGCGTATCACCGATCTAATCGGTCGCGGCTGGCACTGGGGGAATTTTGCTCAGCAACACGACTCGACGTGACATGGCGTGGTGCTGGTGCTGTACTTGTCGTCCTCGCTTTTTCGCTACACTGCGACTTTGCCACCCTCTTCTCTTCCACCGACAGCCAGCTAGTGACTCCCTACCATCGCACCTTTCTGTTCAAAATTCTTGGCTAGATATATCTCATTTGTGTTTGCATACTACACACCGTTTTTAGATGTTCACGGATGTCTGATCGTGAATGGTGTGTGCATTCACCTCTATAAATTGATACATAATAAGTGTGCGTAACTTGTGCTGTAGGGAGAGTTAGAGCCCATCAATTCAAGGAACAAGCGCAGCATAGGTGGGCAAAAGCGTATTGCGTGCGTTAGTGGCATGCGCTTCATGTGATGTGGTTGTCGGGGTATGCGCGACATGTGTTTGTGATGAGACTAGGTTAGCGGCCTAGTGGTCTAGTGGTATGATTCTCGCTTTGGGTGCGAGAGGTCCCGGTTTCGATCACCGGCTGGGCCCGTCTTTTGCTCGGAATGCCACCCAACGCCAGGTCGGGCGTGTCCTATCGGGGCAAGGCGGCGTGCGGCGGCGTATCACCGGTCTACTCGGTCGCGGCTGGGACTGGGGGAATTTTTGCTCAGCAACACGACTCGACGTGACAGGGGTGGTGCTGGTGCTGTACTTGTCGTCCTCGCTTTTTCGCTACACTGCGACTTTGCCACCCTCCTTCTCTTCGCCCGACCGACAGCTAGGTGACCTCCTGATCAACCCGACCTTTCCTGGTCAAAATTCTTTGGGTAGGAGAGA
>NW_003303494.1:58651-61153 GCF_000142945.1 Phytophthora infestans T30-4 | reverse complement strand
GCTCGCGGCGTCGAAGATCTGATCGTACTGGAACACGTTGCCTTTGCCTGTCATAGGCGCGCCCGTCTCGGGATCTGTCAGCGACACCACATTCAGCGCTGTCACACAGGCGAGCGCTGGCTGGTCGTTCGCACGCGTCTCGCGCTCGTTCATGGGCCGCACGCGGATGCATACGGCGATGTTCTCGGGCTCGAAGGCAGCGTCGCCCATCAGTGTCCGAGCGATTCGATTCAAAAAGGCGTTTGCACTTCCACTACAAACCGGTATAAATCGAAGCCCCCGTCAGCTATCCGGTATTATTACCGTATTTGAGATCTCATACTTCGTACCCCATATTTTTGAAGTTGTGCTAAGCTTATCCACGAGATGCTGGGCTACGGAAGTACCAACCTTTTGGCCGCAAAAGGTATTCACAGATACCGGTATTTCCCAGCCCGCCATTTCTAAAATTCGAAAAACTCTTAACTCAGCTACCCCTGTCCTTTTGTAACGGGGTACGTAGCACCTGGTTACATGAAGTGTGACACTTCACACTTCAGGAGTATGACATGTCATACTCCGGGATATTTGGTACAAGGTACCAAGGTCATTCAAAACCAACCATTGGTTAAATGACCTTGCATTTCTATAGGTAACTGATAGTTTGTATTAACCTCAAACTTAACCTACCTATAAATATACTCAGTTTACAATCTACCTTATTTTGGTCACTTCGCTCTCTTTAATTAAAGAGGGGACCTGTGAACTGCCGTTCACTGAGAGTTTGTATACTCTCGGAAGATAACTTCCTCTAGCGCAAGGTGCTGTGTGACCCCGTCACACTTGGTAGCACTTGTAGTCAATCCACGCCATCGCGGGTAGACTACCTGAACCTCCGAAGTTCGTTGCCATGGATAGGAACGACTTCTCCCATATGAACGACTCTCAGTTCGAGTCGGTTCGGAAGATGGCAGGCATCTTCGGGATGGAGGCCCTGCAGAGCCTGGTGGTATCAACACCGGCTGAGCAGCTCGAGCGCGTCAATGCATTCGACGCGTACGAGCAGGGCCTCATCGCGCATGTGCGGGAGAACCCTGCAGGCTCGCAACATGACGTGCCATCAAATATGGCACATCAACCGGAAGAACGGTGACGAGCGCCCACGTCCTCGTGTCGGGCGAGACATTCAAATGCGTGGCCTCGGCAAGAAGCGCCGCCGCCGTCCCAAGAGCCACAATGACAGCGACGACGAGGGGGCTCTGGAGATGATGGCGCTACAGGCTCCGACGTGTCTGGGGTACGGGAAGCACAGAATGCCGCTGACGTTTCGGAAGCGGAAGAGGCAGAGAATGTTCACAAAACAGCACTGGAGGGAGGAATGATAGCGAATGAGGATGAGATGGTTGCTAGCTGGAAGGATTCAATCAAATTGTCCGTGTCACCGCGCAAAGTTGTGCAACTTCGTTCGACCTTTGTTCAGTCATAATAAAAGAACCAAAACACAAAGTAGTATATACGCCGTGCATCACAACTTCGGCTAGTCCACAGGGTATTTGACAACCTGTATGGTACAGAGCATTGCGCAGGATGTGAAAGCATTTATGCAACTTCCCGCAATTCATAAAACTGTGTCGTACTTATGACAGACAATACAAATTCTTAGTTTAGACCGGCCTTAACATGTAGTATAGTTTCTGGGCGTTTGAGTGTGTCGGTGGGAGATGTTGCGTTTGAGCTAGCACTTTGGCGCAGAGGAAGCGTGTTGGGCTCATAACCCCAAAAGTCGTTGGATCGAGACCAACAAGTGCTATCTTTTGTGCGCGTGAGCCCAGTGCTTGCAGTAACAGCTCTTTTGCTGCTTCTACAGACTTTGCTCGGTCGTTAAGCGCGCGTCTAGTCTTTTGCCGCTATATCCACGTCTCCAACAGCCACACCAATTCACAAACGCCAAAAACAAGTCTTTATTTAGAGACCATCCAGATCAAGCAACGGATGCGACGAGCGGCTCAAGGTGGTGTAGTTTTCATTTTGGAACGCTCGAACGGCTTTTGGGACGTTCGGTTGGGTTGTGTGAGCGGTGATTTCGTTGACAAAACATCGACAAGCGCTGGAAGACGACAGCGACGTTGTCGAGGTGCACCGTCGGCATCAACGTTCGAAGGGTCTATCGAAGGCTTGAGAGGGTTGTTTTGGTTGTCTGATTGGGGTGAGTGCGTGCGTGCGATTGCGGCTGTTTGCGTATGGTTTGATTCTGGGCGTTTGCGTGTGTCGGTGGGAGATGTTGCGTTTGAGCTAGCACTTTGGCGCAGAGGAAGCGTGTTGGGCTCATAACTCAAAAGTCGTTGGATCGAGACCAACAAGTGCTATCTTTTGTGCGCGTGAGCCCAGTGCTTGCAGTAACAGCTCTTTTGCTGCTTCTACAGACTTTGCTCGGTCGTTAAGCGCGCGTTTGAATGACGCAGCCGGTCTTCAAATTCAACAGCTTGTAGCCTTTCGTGTTTGTAGAGTAGCCGAGGAAAAGAG
>NW_003303494.1:55562-58266 GCF_000142945.1 Phytophthora infestans T30-4 | reverse complement strand
TAACCACGCTTATATAGCGTCTTCCCTGTGCGGATCGGAGGTGCGGACGGGATCCACTTTGGTGACCAGCCAACATGACGGTGCCCATCCAAATATGCCAGCATCAACCGAGAGGAACGGTGAACGAGCGCCCACGTCCCTCGTGGTCGGGCGAGACATTCAAAATGCGTAGCCCTCGGCAAGAAGCGCCGCCGCCGTCCCCAAGAGCAACAATGACAGCGACGACGAGGGGGCTCTGAAGATGATGGGCGCTACAGGCTCCGACGTGTCTGAGGTACGAGAAGCACAGAATGCCGCCTGACGTTTCGGAAGCAGAAGAGGCAGAGAATGTTCACAAAACAGCACTGGAGGGAGAAAATGATAGCGAATGAGGATGAGATGGTTGCTAGCTGGAAGGATTCAATCAAATTGTCCGTGTCACCGCGCAAAGCTGTGCAGCTTCGTTCGACCTTTGTTCAATCATAATAAAAGAACCAAAACACAAAGTAGTATATACGCCGTGCATCACAACTTCGGCTAGTCCACAGGGTATTTGACAACATGTATGGTACAGAGCATTGCGCAGGATGTGAAAGCATTTATGCAACTTCCCGCAATTCATAAAACTGTGTCGTACTTATGACAGACAATACAAATTCTTAGTTTGGACCGGCCTTAACATGTAGTATAGTACAACATGTTAAGGTCAGGCAGGGGGCCTTTTTTCGCTTGAGAGCGGGCGGGGCGTTAACAAGCACGGCGATAACGATATACTGTCACTGTTCAAATTGCGACCCCCTCTAAGCTACTGCGCTGTTGTACCCTCTATCTAGTACTTTGACTTCGCACCTGAGGCTCCAGGACCGCCACGCACCTCGTTGCATCAATTCAGCAGCTTCTGCATTTACGTATCAGTATTTGGGCCCAGACATCTCTGAATGATTGCCAAATGGAGATTTTTGGAATTTTCAAATGGAGCTTACTTGGATTATACACAGTTGCGGGCACAGCCAGCCCCCCAACGTTTTTGAGAGTGCGGTTGGAGTTTTTTTGGGCCTCGCACAGACCCATTGCAATGACCTTCCAATTTTTCTTTTTTATAAAGCGTTTTTTGGTGGCTCGGGGATGAGTGGATACCCCCCATAGGCTTGCTAGAATATGCAGTCTCGCCTGTAGATTTTATCTATAAACGGCTGTAAATGCTCTGATAGGGTGAAGATATAGTGCTCACTGTTCTGAAACCCCTCCAAAATCGCTAGCTCGCTCTTCCCACCAGCACAGAAAGCTCCCCACACCATGACACTTCCTCCTCCACTTTGGCGACGAGAGTAAATTTGCGTTTCGAACCTCAAATCATGTCAGTAGTACTGTAACCCATCAGGACCATCTAAATTAAACTTTTTTTCGTCGGAGAGCACGACTTGAGATTATTTCCCAGCGTCCCAGGCCACCTTCTCCCTCGCCAACTTAAGGCGATTAGCTTAATGTCTCTCTAATTTCTGAAGTGCTACAGACCCAACTGCTCCAGATGACTGGTGAAACTTTGAAGTGGTACATACAACTTGCTGGGATATCGACATGCTGTATATACTACTTGTGTGACTTGAGGTTTTATTGTGTGAGCAGAGTTTTTCACCAGGTCCCGCAACGCCAAGGCGCGTTTCGACAGCGATTTCTGGTTCGCACAAGCTGTCTGAATTTTCTGAGTGGTACAAGTGCGTGAGGGGGTTAGGAAGCGGCCACAACACCAGTGCAAGGTATGCTCTATCCGCCAAAACGAATGTTGGTCAGCGCAGTGCTATCAGCTTCTACTGCGAAGTCTGCAGCAATGGAAACAAACGGTGAGTATTGGTGAGTTGATATGTTGTCCATATCGTCTAACACGCTATATAGCGTCTACCTGTGCGATCGAGTGCGACCGAATCACTTTGTGAACAGCAACATGACGTGCCATCAAATATGGCACATCAACCGGAAGAGCGGTGACGAGCGCCCACGTCCTCGTGTCGGGCGAGACATTCAAATGCGTGGCCTCGGCAAGAAGCGCCGCCGCCGTCCCAAGAGCAACTATGACAGCGACGACGAGGGGGCTCTGGAGATGATGGCGCTACAGGCTCCGACGTGTCTGGGGTACGGGAAGCACAGAATGCCGCTGACGTTTCGGAAGCGGAAGAGGCAGAGAATGTTCACAAAACAGCACTGGAGGGAGAAAATGATAGCGAATGAGGATGAGATGGTTGCTAGCTGGAAGTATTCAATCAAATTGTCCGTGTCACCGCGCAAAGCTGTGCAGCTTCGTTCGACCTTTGTTCAATCATAATAAAAGAACCAAAACACAAAGTAGTATATACGCCGTGCATCACAACTTCGGCTAGTCCACAGGGTATTTGACAACATGTATGGTACAGAGCATTGCGCAGGATGTGAAAGCATTTATGCAACTTCCCGCAATTCATAAAACTGTGTCGTACTTATGACAGACAATACAAATTCTTAGTTTAGACCGGCCTTAACATGTAGTATAGTACAACATGTTAAGGTCAGGCAGGGGGCATTTTTTCGCTTGAGAGCGGGCGGGGCGTTAACAAGCACGGCGATAACGATACTGTCACTGTTCAAATTGCGACCCCCTCTAAGCTACTGCGCTGTTGCACCCTCTATCTAGTACTTTGACTTCGCACCTTGGGGCTCCAGGACCGCCACGCACCTCGTTTGCATCAAATTC
>NW_003303494.1:50770-53726 GCF_000142945.1 Phytophthora infestans T30-4 | reverse complement strand
AGCAGGCGCAGAAGGCGTCGCGACAAACTAGTCCAACAAACAGCAGGTAGTACACGGAACGATTCCGCTCCCCATTTTCCACGACGTCGCGCAGGTACTCCAGTATCCATTGCGACTGCTAGCGCTGTCGAGATGGTCGTTTACTTTTCCACAGAAGTCAAAGCTCAGCGGAAGTAATAAACCGCTCGATCTTGTCTTCCTTTCCTTCTAAGCATTTATGCCTGCACGAGCCCGCCTGGATTAACGCTTGAGCACGTGAATCCACAGCGAGACCGAACCACACTTCCTGGTCACTATCCAGATTCCACCCACCCTCTTCACCCTCTGACAGAGATGGAGACGTTGCCTCATACTCGATGTCGCGTGTAGAAACAGCACCATCCTCCGAGTCGCTTGCAATGTCGGAGCCAAGGTCCATGGCAGGTGCGAACTTAAGAACTGGAGTGTGTGTTCTCGGCAGTTCTGGTGCGGGCGTTGCCGTCGCCGGTTCTGGTGCGGGTGTTGCTTCGTCAGTCGGGGCATTAGGGCCGAAGTCAGCGTCCATCTCTCTCACCCCTTACATACACCTCGTGCTCAGCGCTCAGCCGCGCTCTCTCTGCGATGCTCCTCCCGTCCAGCCTTGCCAAGAAGGCATCATGCTCGCTGCGAGTCTGTCGCCGGGCTCCCATTAGCACTTGCGTCCTCCGTGTCGTTTTACGAAATAGAATGAGTGGTCACTCATTAAAAAGAACAGCTGCCTGGTCGCAAAACGTATCTTACCCTTACTGTCTATGTACGGTTTGTTCATTCTGTGTAAATTTACGTTCCTTCTGCGCATAATTTGAGCCTAACCGCGTGCATTTTACGGTCTTTAACATGTTGTATTATACAACATGTTACGAAAAGGCCAATTGCGGGAAAGTCTCGCATGTATACGTCGGGGGGGGGGGTAAATAAAAAAGTTATTTCAGGAATATGTGCGTTAATGTATATTATAAACATGACACTAGTCCTAAAAAGACTTCAAGATTTATTTGAAGCTGCCGATTCCAAAGCAAGAAACTTTGAAGCAGATCACTTTAATACTACGTAATACTACAGTACTACAGTAATAAAACAATCTTCATCAAATCGTCGATGTGTTAATACACTTAACGTTAGACTCATTTCTACAGAACATGCTGTACATGGAAAACCTCCCGGCATAAGCGTAAGCGAGCAGGATGATGGCAAGGCGCATTTTTATCTTGAAAGGAGTCGGAGAAGCGCGCTCGATGATGAAAAGTGAAGAATGGATCGTTTTGGACCTGGGCTTCCCACATATTGATTGTAAGCACACAATGGCACATAGTCAAGTTGGTTGAGAGACTCATCGTGTCTCCTGCGCCTGTTTTCGGATCTGTGCTGCACGCACGTTGTGAGTCGAAATTCTAAAATTGTACGGTACAGAACTTGTACCATTGTGGTATTATTGTAATAATTGTTTGCTACCAGTTGCTCTTTCCTATTATACATACCAGGGCACTATTAATAACACAAACGGTTTATAGTTAAGGGCGTACTGCATGTGTAAAAAAAATAACGAAAAAAATATTTAAATGAGACTCGCATCAATAGCCGTGGTTTAATCCTATAACTAAAAAAATAGTAAGTGGCAAATATGGTGTTCACCAATGGCACATAATCTTCTGCTACAGTACATGTATCATACATTGTATGTCGCCCGTAACTCCGTATGCTGGTAAGCTCCATACGGAGTTGTGAGCGGCATCATGAGATCTGTCCTCAGATTTTATGCCGATGCAGCTGTGATTTGCATTAGCTTTCGATTTTGCAAAAAAATCGCTCCTAAACAAAATCGAGGAGCATTTTTCAGACTGTTTTGAAATTGTTCAGCGCAACCCACTCTAATTAGGCATGCATTTCTAATATTAAATCTTTGTTTGGAGACTGTGTTTCAGATGCCCATTTTGTAAAATATCACCAATTCGTTTTTCACACCGACCATACGCCACGTCGGAATTAAATGTAATCCAAAGCTTGATTGAGTCTAGTCTAAACTGAGTCTACATAAGTGTAGACTCACTCAATGGAACTCTTCCAAAACCTACACAAATGCAATCACAAACACAAATGTGATAGTGAAATGTGTTGAAATATATGTCGAATTTGTGATATGTCTGCTATCATACCAAAATCAACACTTTTAACGTTATGGGTACATGTACGCGGGCCATTCACCTTTTTGATGGCTAGGGCCCGTGCTAGCGTGCGAGCACCGGAATGCGCGTTTAAAGAAGCAGGTGTTGCTGCTTCTACGGCTGCGTTGTATGTATGCTTTTGATCACAATGTTCTAACACATTGATCCTGCTAAGTCTCCCTGGTACACGTTGCATGCTAGTCGAGATCGTGGAACTGCTCAACGAGAGATAGGAGGTCAGCAATAGTAAAAGCAACGCTAAATGTATTCGTGAGATCCTGTTTGTGATGCATTATGGTACGTACGTTCAACTTGAGGCGTAGTGAAGCTCCGTCCTCTTCCAGCATTGCGGCGGCTCATGGCAGGAATATTTAGAAGTGAGCATGACTGACTGGACACTGATAGCTGTACCAGAAATGAGGTACAACGATTTTGCGTCGACACATTTTGTGGAGACAAGAACAACGTCTCAGGGTGGGTGGTTTTAGTGCTAGATCCGCCGGATCCAGCAGGATCTTGTTCTTTCCAAACAATCAGCGCCGCGGATGTCTCCCCTCGTCCGGCGGGATCTTGAGTGGGACATCCTGCCAAGACAGGTGCAGATGGGCCAGATTACGGCTAAGCGTATTCACGAATCTTCTCGACGTCGGACGAGGTGGCACGGATGGCTACACCCAGCAGACCTTGCTGCACAATGCCACCGTCGGGCAGGTCTGACGAGGAGATGAAGTGTGACAGCATTGGCAAGAGGAAAGCAGGGTCGTAGGCTTCGGCCC
>NW_003303494.1:42055-50670 GCF_000142945.1 Phytophthora infestans T30-4 | reverse complement strand
GAAAAACGTATTCAAGATGACATGAAAAGGTCCTACAAGTGCAGAAAAACGGATCCCTACTAAGGCGCATTCAGCTTTTCAATGTCATACAAATCTTCTCTGCGTCACTAATCAAGACGAGGTACCCGTACCACAAAGTGTCCTCAGAAACGATTTATATACACCAATAACACCTTCACTTCCCTTTACTGCCAACTATGAGCCACATATTCTGAGAATTGCCTTCGCCCTGCAACGGCGGTGAGCTCGAGCTGCAGCAGTCTTGCAGCGAAGACCACCTCTGAAGTGGATCTTGTGAATATTTTCAGGGCAACCTCGAGCCCAAGGTCTCGCGCGAGTTAATATGGCTGTCCGTAAGATTGACGGTATAGATTCATATTAGCTTACACGAGTTAATCTGACTGTCGGGTATGATTCATATTAACTCGCGCGAGTTAATGCGACTGTCGCGCGAGTTAATGTGAGCTTCTGGATCTAATTCCGACACGTAAAAGGGATCATTGCCCCTTAATCGACTTTCGCTGAGAATCGGTGCCTGTTGTTATCTGCCCCCGGCATTGTAGTACAATTTGTACCGTTCTTTTCAAAGGAATCCTTCGTACTGATGTGCTACAGTACGTATTGTGATCACTTTGAATTTAGTGATTCTCAGTGACGAGTGAGAATATCTCATTCTCGTTGGGAGAGATGGAAATACACTGGAGTGATTTAAGTATGTATTTTTTCATTCCCAGCTTTTTGTTTGCAGGTAACCATTTTTAAAAAGGCTCAGTAGCTAAAAGTTTACATGTAGTTGTTAAGGGGTTAAAAAGGGTAAAAAGGGTTTACCCTTTAACTAGTGAACCTTTGCTGATTTTTTGGGGCAAATAGCTTAACCCCTCGACTCCCAACGTCGTAAGATACGACATATTAAAAAATTTACGTCGTATCTTACGACGTAAAAGGCATTACAACAGAATTTGGCTCAGAATTATTTTTCCAATACTCTAATCAAGTCATTTTGAAAAAATAAGGTCCTGGAGGTATTATATGAAAACCCAGAAACGGGGTGCGCGGGAAAAGTAGGGGACGGGGATCAGTTTTTTTATCTGAATCGGTGGCTTGTCAACCGCTCATTCCAGCTTTCGCCGAATGGCGCGCATTCGTTCCAGTCGTCGAGGGAAGGCCGCAGCTACAGTCGCGGCAGCAGCTACAGCCGCCGCCACCGCGCGTGATATCGACTTTGGTCACTTCTGGCGCCAGCTTCGTGCTGCTGGGTGGACAACGAAGAAGCCCAGTGGATTGCAGACCGAGTGGGGTTATTCAAGTCCTGATGGTACCAAGGTGCTGATTGGAGAAGACGCCGTAGTGGAATATGCTCTGGAGTCTGGACTTCTGGTCGAAGGTGACAGTGACAACGATGCGGATACCCTGGATGACAGAACCTCTGATAAAAGCGTTACCGCCTCGCAGATTGACACCAGTATCGAGATATCGCAACGTACCATGAGAGATTTGTTCGGCACGTCTAGCGAGTCGGAGGCAGATCTGTCACAGTCGGCAGTCACTCGGGCATTTGATTTGCCACCTGAAGGCCTATTACTGGACGCCTCGCAACTTGAAGAAGCTGCCGCTCGTTTGCAATTGCTGTCGGGCGCGTCTGGAGCTGAGAGCGGTGCCGAAGAAGAGGACAAGTCTATTGCCGATGAACAAAGACGGAAGCCCCAGCGTCAAGCTCCCAAAGAAGAAAAGGATATCAACTTCGTACCTGAGAATGAAAACACAAGCACGTACGAAAGCTTCAGCTCGGATGAGAGCGACGGTGTTGCCTACACAGAAGACGACGAAGGTCCAGACCGTGGAGACGACGACTGTAGCGATGATGGCATCTCCGATGGCGACGCCGTGGAGATGGATGAGGCTTTCATCGCTTCACTTCAGTTGGACACTGAAACACCTGATCGACGCAGTCTGCACCAGCGCGAGGATGCCTTGCGAGCAATGAAGTGGACGTCTGTGTCGTCTTCTTTCGAGTCAAATGTGGAAGCGTATCCAGGACTTGGTGCGGAGCTTGCTCAGCCCACGAGAGAGCTGCGCAATGTCACACACTCGCCACTTCTTACCTTATTCTATTTTATGCCCAAGTCCATGTGGGTGAATATCAACCAAGAAACGAACATTTACGCATTTCAGCAAGTAGACAGACGAGCTGAAGCAATTCATGCTCGACAAGTCAAGCACCCCGACCGCCGCCAAGAAACGCTGAAGAATATACGGCGCCGCCTGAGAACTAATCCAGCGTACCAGGCTCACGAGATCCTACACGCCCTCGGTTTGCTCGTTGCGCGCATGCTCTGCCCGCAGAAGAGCTTTGCAGCGCACTGGTCGATGGTCGAAGATGGCGCCGTTCCTGCTGGAAGCTTCGGACGCTTCATGAGCCGCAACCGCTGCCAGGATATCCTGAGAGATCTCCACTTCGTCAACAACCAGGGCGAACGGAACAGGGACAAGCTGTGGCAACTGCGACCGGTAATTGCCGAGCTTCAGCAGCGTTTCCTGGAGGGCTGGTCGCTGCCTGGTGTTTTTTCTTTTGATGAGGGGGTATTACCAGCCACGTGGAACACGACGAGAATGTTTATGCCTGATAAACCACACCGATACGGGTCGAAGATGTTTATGACGTGCGACTCGAGGACAGCCTATTGTCACAGGTAAGCATCTGAATGTCGTAAGATACGCCATCAACCATTCTGACCGACTTCTATGTCGTATCTTACCAGATTCGAAATGTATGCAGGCAAGCGCACTTCAGAGGCTGACGGCAGCACTTCATTTGACCACAAGACAGGTGCAGCTGCTGTGGTCAGGAACCTGAAGATTGTACTTGCAGAAAACAAGCGACAACGGTGGTGCGCGGTTGTTGTAGACAGATACTACTCTTCTATTCTCCTTGCAATCATGAACGCTTACGTTATTGGTACTATCATGGTCAACCGTCTCGGGCTGGACAAGAACCTCCAAGTAAAGAGAGCAACGCGCCCGGCGAACATCCCACGCGGCACGTTTACCTTTTCACGTTCGGTTGCAATACCATCCATGATTGCTTTCCACTGGTGGGACCGCAAGCCGGTCCACTACCTGTGTACAGGCGCAACGATGGCGCCGTCAACGATTGAGCGGAAGGTGAAGCAGGTTGGGGCAATTACGGTGCCATGCCCAGCCGCCGTAAACGACTACCAAGGTTGGATGGGTGGAGTTGATGTGCATGATCAGCTCCGCCTCCAAGCCTACTCGCTCCAAACATCTACTAAGTTCAAGAAATATTATAAAAGCCTATTCTTAGGCTTCGTCGATCTCGCGTTAGTCAATGCCTACATCTCCCACACCGAGGCTGCAAAGATAGCTGGTATACCAGCTATGAAGCGTCGCGAGTGGTACGGCGTCCTCCAAAACCAGCTCCTTCAACTGAAGGCAGAAGACTTCACCGGTGTAGTCGCAACGCCACCACCTTCAGCGCAGAAACGTAAGCGTACCCCGCGGCTTACACATGTCTTGGAGCAGTGTGAGGACTGGGTGACGGTCTCCAATGTGCAGAAGCGTCGCCAGCGCTCCTGCAAGGTGTGCGCGTTGTTGAGAATCGACCGCAAGAAGAAATCTTACGCGACAACCTTCTATTGTGAGCGCTGTTCGATCGATGATGCCAAGTGTTGGCTCTGCAACAAGATCCGGCGAGAATACAAAGGGGTGGCGAAGACGTGCTTCGAAATCTGGCACGACGATTTTGATGCCGGCCAGAGCATACCGTCGAACTTGGGGAAGCGGATTGTGCTGCGGCGACCCGGACAAGAAGCAGGAAAACGGCAGAAGACTCGCCGAGATTTCCAGCTGCGAGGTGACGAAGCCGATGATGAGGCTGAGTAGCGTAGCAAAGACGAGTGCGAACTTGATGAGTCCTTTGCTCGTAATGCACAGAGCCTTGAATCAATGTGTTTTCTACGTTTCGTGTTTGCAAATGACAGGCCAATGATCGGACTTTCTTTTCTAGTCAGTGCTGGCTCGTGGTAAGTTACGACATACATAGCTGTATAATGCAAACTAAGTTGTATAAGTTACGTCATTGCACGAAGGACCTGTTGACAACTTATACCCCATCCCCTAGGGCTTTCTTTGCCCCATACAGTTATTCAGCTCTAGCACTAAGTCGTAAGATACGACGTACAATAAGCCGTCCGGTGCCCTCATTCCTGGGAGTCGAGGGGTTAAATTCACTCAGCGTATTTTTAAGTATTAACCCCCCAAGCCCGAGGCCATTTGGTGCTCACCATCTCACACATACCTACACACGTTAAGGTTTATCCGCAAGATGGGCACCCATATTATACTCCATATATATTTTAACGTGTCTGTACTAAAGCCGGTCCATACCCCCAACCCCAAACTTTGGTATCGTGTCTTCCCCGCCTAAAGTGTCTTCCTAATACATGGTATATCTATTATTGTGTCTCCTGTACGCAAAGACGATACAGTACAAGCCTGATTTATTTGTCGATATTTAGAAAAACAAACCAGCTGGGAATACGTGAGCTGTGCAGTATATTTAATGCAAGTCAAAAATCAGAGCCGGAGCCTGCCTAAACTACGTCATCACTTCTGCGGGATCGCTTCTGGCGTGATGATCCGTTACTTCCAGATTCACCGCCAGACTTCTCGGAGTTCTCAGCATCACCTGCAGTCTCATCGGTAGGTCTCTTCGGCTTACGGGCACGAATCTTGCGTTTGTTCCGTGTCTGAGGGATCAATGTGCCGTTCTTCCAATGTTTATGCCAGATCTCGAAGCACGATGCTGGAACACCGTTCACGGAGTGCTTCACTTTGTTGCAAAGGAAGACTCGAGCTGCTAGAGCATTTTTAGAAGACGGTTTCAGCCTGCATTCACCGCAAAAGAAGGTAGTCTCACCCCCACGCAACTCTCCATCGGCTTTGAGCACTGAGCACACCTTACAGGCGCGCTGACGGCGTTTTCGAGCTTGTGTGGCGCTCCCTTTACGCCACTCGTCGGTCTGAACAGGCACATGTCTGGCGACTTCTCGAGCTTTTGTCGGTGTCGCCTGGAGCCCTCGGCGGCGTAGCAGCTGCTGCCAGTCATCAGGTTGAAGCTGGCACAACTCCAGGTGAAGCTGTTTGAGATATTGCACGTGTGATAGCTTTCGTTCACCATCTCTAACCCGCCGGCAATTGAAGACAATAAATGCATTGATAATTGCCAGATCAATAAGGCCTAGGAACAACGATTTGTAATACTTTCTGTAGCGTCTTGCCAACTGCAACGAGTATCTACGGGGTGCATGTAACAGACACGATTAGCGGAAATGGTAAAGCTGTCTATACACGATAAGACAACTTACCTTTGAAGACAGCAACTGGTCATGCACATCCACGCCGCCCATAAAGGTCTGGTAATCTTTTACCACTCTTGATGCCATTACTTCCGCTTCCGAAGCCGTAATAGGGTCTCGTGGGACAATTCTGTCCTGTTGCGCACTTCCACCAGTTGCTAATACGTGCACCCCTTGCTTGTCGTACCACCGGATTGCTTTCATTGCAGGAACATGAACGGATGTCGCCACTTCGTACGTCCCTCTTTCGATATGTGCTGGCCGCTTGTTCGACGCTCGTCGGCCATTCTTCTGCTTTGCTGGTAGGATGGCCTCGCACAAGCCTTGCTTGTTCATCATAATCGTTCCAACGATGTAGAAAGACATCGTAAGCAGTTGCATTGCAAGCACCACGGAGGTGTAAAACCGATCTGTTACAACCAGTCGAAAGTCGGAGGGTCCAGTGGGGCCAAATACATGCTGGAGATTTCGCACCACTGCAGCAGGGCCGGATTTCTCGTCAGGTGGAGTGCTGTCGTCTTGCATTTGGCGTTTACCACAGTAAACTTCGAAACTGTATCAGACACGGTAAAGAAATCGTTAGCATGTAGCAGACACGTTAAGACAACTTTATAGCCAAAAAAAAAAGCGCCCGAAGGCGCGTCACAAACGTACCGGATGCAATAAGCCGTCTCAGAACAGCACAGCATGAAGAGCTTAGTCCCCCATTTGTGAGGCTTATCTTTCATGTACACCCTCATGCGATTGAAAGCCGATCTTGAAGGAAGCATCGCTTCATCAAACGCCATGACCGGTGGCGGTACAAAGCTGCGCTGGAAAGTATGTTGCAGTACGATGATTACTGGCCGCAGCTTCCACGCGCGGTCCGTCGCTGCCTCAGGAGCATCATTGCGACTGAAATGCATGTTGCGGGAAAGATGAGCAAACCGATCTCGCTTCATATAGTGGCCGAAGCACCCACGCGGAATTGCGCCTTCGTCGGTAGTGGTCAAATTTCTTCTTGTTCGGCGCAATTGTTCTGGCAATGAGTAGTCCAATAAAAATACAAAACTCTCTTCCAGATATGTCAGGTGTTGCCAATAAATACTCCTTGATTTGTTCTTGCGATTTGACTTCAAAATTGTTGTCCTTCCGGTGGCGGGCTTGTTGCTTTGCACGCTGTGCGCCAACACGCTTATCCAAATTGTGAAGGAAATAGTCGTCACTAGCTCCGGCAATGACTTCCCAAAGATGGGGAGGTGCAAACAAGAAGAATGACCCCAACGCGGTCGAAGCAGCGGAAAGGGCTTCTTCAGTAGGCCCGTGATCCCCGCTGTAAATATTGGGATAGTCCCCCGTAAGCCATGCATCAGTCCGAGCCTCGTACGGCTCGTCCATGTAGGGAAAAGGCAATTGGGTATCAGGTCCATTCCATCCATTGAGCTTCATTTCTTTTAGAACATCCTTGTGTACACAACCGCGCGCAAGTGCTCCAACTCCGCCAACTGATTCAAGTAGAGATGGCTCGAAAAGTAAGTCAGGAGCAGCAGCAGAATCCTCCACGACGGCGTCGGCTTCTTCGAGGCATAAGTCCTCATCATCATCGTAAATGGACATATTCTCATTGTCACCATCGGAATCCAGTGCTGCAAAATCTGCTGGATTATCTCCAGGCTCGATAATGTTTGGGTCATCTACATCCACATACACTATAAGAATCCATAACGTGTACCCTTAACGTGTATATACACCATAAGCTTACCCATCATTGCTCTGATTCCATATGCAACGCTGACGCTTGGTTGCACTTTTTCAGGTGGTATGGCGGCCGGTTGCCCTTCTTCACCTGGCATCGTGCTTTCTCCGTCGCTATCAGGCTCAGAGCAGGCATACTCTGAGCCAGATGTAGCAGCAGCATCGAATTCAGCATGTAAACTACAATTGGGATACTCGTCTGTACCTATAAGGGAGTGGTGTGTTAGCGCTAGCAGTAGCTCACAGGTACAAGCAATGTGTTCGAACTGCTTACCGTTTATATCACCAACTGAATTGCCCCAATCACTCTCTGCCAGGTGTGGAGAGGTAGCCTGAATGTTCGGACAAACAGTCTTCGTCGTGTCTGGATCTGGACTGACAGTTCGGTCAGCAACTATATACACGATAGCGTTAGAATCATAACATGTACATACACAATAAGATCAAACGCACCATCTTGTCTATCAGGCACATCGGTTTCAGGCTGTCCACTTTCCGGAGTAGGTTGAGTCGCTGCCGCTTTTGCTTGTTGCTTCGCCGCGGTAGCTTTCTTCATCTCCTCTGGCAAAGCACACGTATTAGAGTCCACACAAAGACCTTGAAAGGCGATACTACTTACCCAAGGCGATACGGTCCAAATATGCCATCAACGCAGCCTCTCCAACGAAAAAGTCTACGCCACGTACGTCCTTCTTCGTCTTCCCCGGCATAAGGTACGTGTAGTCGTTTGACAGGCCCGTAGGGGCCTTTGATTTCCATCCTTCCTTCAGAAGCTCTCGCCATCGGCCTCTGAACCCGAACATCTGAGCGGCAGCGGCGAAAATTCTCGAATGACCGAGATATGGGTGGCGCAGAATTCCACCTGCAATCCTCTATGCTGATTTGTGTGACACCCATCAAACTGTGTCTTCTAATTTTCTAGAAAAACCAAGTTCAAGGCACACGCATAGCTATGTACTGCTGTGCGGGAAGATGGGAAATATGCCTACCCCTTCTCGACTGACAATTTGTATGGTCCTATACAAACGTTAAGTATAAAAGCTTAACGTGTCTCAGACACGTTAAGCTTTTCGCGAAATCGTGTCTCATACAGGCTCTCGGGTTTGGGGGGTTAATACGAAAACTACAGTACCACGAAGGGTCCTTGAATTGAATAATTTACACGGCGTTAGCTCTCCGTAAGGAAAAATGACGATCTCAAATTTTCTAACGTATGAGCAGCTACACGTTGGCCGTACCCCATATCGTGCTCGCGTACTTGGCCTATACTTGCGCCCCATAACCCAAAAAGAGCGAAAAATTGTGATATATGGCACTGGAACGAAGAGATCGCTATTCACGATGTTTTCATGCCTGTTAACAGCATCTGCTCTATACACTACCGTTGAACCTGGTGCTGACCGTTCCTCTTTGTTATAGATACACCTGCTCTCATGCGCGCACGACTCTGCGTATGCCCTCCGTTTGTAAAACTTGCACGTGTGTGCTAAAAGTTTATGGTCTGCT
>NW_003303494.1:38463-41572 GCF_000142945.1 Phytophthora infestans T30-4 | reverse complement strand
ATTAAGAATCTGGGACGTGCAAAATTTATTATCGAAATCAAGATCGACTACAACATGGAGTGCAATACGCTTCTCATAGGTCGGTAAGCGTATACCGAAGCGATCATCAAGCAATTTGGCTAAGAAAAGCTCGGAGCCGTGCTTCGTCCCACTGGATGCTGGATTCCATCCGACAAAGACTGGTCACCCCCAAAGCGATGACGACACGGCCAGGATCAGATCCAAGCCGTACCGTTCGCTCGTGGAGAGCCTGATGTCCTGGGATGTGGTGTACGCACCGATTTCCCGATTGATATTGCTCAGCTGAGTCGCTTCTTTGAAAATCCCTGACAGAAATACTGAGATGCTGACATCAGGGTTGTGATGGGGTAAGCGAGAACCTTGCACAGAGGAAGTGCTTAAATGTATTTACTAGCTAGGCGAACGCTAGTTCATGTGTTCCCGGACTCTATGGGAACGGTTTGTTACTTAGAAGAGTAGACGTAACACAGAAGTACTTATAAGTAAGCTAAGCTTGTCTTCTTTAGCAAACTAAAGTTTACATATAGTCAAGCTATGTAGTTATGCACTGAGGCTGACGCTGAAGCTGGGACGACAACCTCAACAGCAGTAGGTAGCTGTGGTGACTGCTGTTGCGTCTGAGTACTCCCTAAAGCCTGGCTCTGCATCTGGGCTTGCGAGTCTTCAAGGCGACCAAGTCGCTCGCTAATGTTCACAAGCTGGGCTAACATGTTGTTAAGAGTGGATGATAGCAGCGTGTCGTTACCAGCGACGGCATTGCTAAGCTGCACGTGGTTTGCCGTCTTCCAGTGAGCTCTCAGGTACGCCCCCCACTCACAGCATGTTCGTATCGTGATGCAGGAGCCAAGACGAGCGTTGGAAGAGGCGATACTGCGATGCAGCTCGTACATGTAGCGCGACGAGACCGAGGTGCTGGATGGTGTTTTCGATGTGGATGCGAGCCTCATCCATGTGCATTAGCAGCGATGCAAACGTGCAATCAACGACGTCCAATGCGGCATTAAATCGAGCGTCCTGGAAACCAAGTACGTGGCGGTACAGCTCGTCTCGAAGGGTCACAAGCTGACCAAACTCCAGTACCGTCAAACGCTGCTGTAGGTCACGAATTGTCGGCGTTACCACAGGTAGGTCTGGAGCTTGGTACCCTGCTAACACTCTGGCTACGCTCTGATCCTCCTTTGTTGTCGTTCCAATGTAGGCAAACGCCTTGGTTAGTGACTCCAACAGCCAAGCCCCGCGAGTAGAAATCCACTGAATCGACAGCTTCGGCGACGCATTGGCGTACGCAGCGGCTCCACGGCGAATGGAGTGGCTGGTTATATTCGGCGTCACCGTTAGGCTGAGATCAGGAGGCATCGACTTCAACGAATCTCTAATGACCTCGGTAATATAACTTGCGATATTTGGTCTCTTCCTCTCTCGCTTTTGGGGCGGCTCCGACGTGCTGTTATCGTCTTCTAATAGTTGACCCCAGTACAAAACAGCTTCCTCTTGTGAATACGGTTTATTACCAGGAAGGTCGGACTCTGCGAAATTAGGTGCCAACGGAAACAAATATTCGGAGGGATCGTCGTAGCAGATAAACAGCAACCCGAATGCGTGAAGCATACACTGCTGCCATCTCTCCGGGGACTTATATATTGAGACGCCTTGAACCTTAGAGGTTTTGATCCGGGCAATGTGTAGGAAAAGCTCTCCAGAAAGAGAAATGCGAGAGACGTTTTTTTAACGCCCAAAGCGAGTTTTGCCACATCTTTCCCAAATTTTTTGCCCCTCTCTATATTAAACGAACCGCCCTCCTTTTAAAAGACTTCCAAACCGCTTAGGCCACCTCACCCTTTTTCCCCAATTTAGTTACCCCAACGAGTACACTTAGATCATCCACGTTACACCCAGGAGCGTCATTGGTTTGCACATTTGCGCGCAAATTCCTCTCTTCTATGTAACTAGCCATTTTGTCCCGAATCTTGGCAATTCTCTTAGGGTCACCAAGAGAGTTGGTGTAGCGCTCGCGAAGCATGTTCACAACTTGTGAAAAATACCCTAGCGCTGTCGATTTTGCTAGTAGTCCATCCGCCGCTCTCGCCTTGTTGCTTTTCTTCGTCTGTATGTAAATCGAAAAAGCTGTTAGCAATGAGTACATGTTCTGGGTCGGGAGACTAGCTAATTCTCTATGAGCTTTATGTATGCCATCTAAATCGACTCTCGATAATCCTATTGAAGTGAGGAACTCCTCAAACATCTTCTCCGCCGCAATCTCTTGCCCTATTGTGCCAGCAGGAGTGTCCAGACCTCGCGAAGCTCTCCTCATTGCCTCTCGCAGTGTGAATCCCGCGCGTAATGCAAGCTGGTCGGTTGCATGGCGCCTCATCGTGAAGTTTTAGTCTATATTTACTCTTCAACCGCATGAATTTTTTATCTGGTACAGACGCCTTTTACGCGATAATACATGATGTGACTTGATTTTACTAAGGCGTCTTATCGCGAAATGTCGAGAAAGCCGGACAATTCCGGAAATAAGCTGGAATAAACTACCCCTACCCCTAAATAGCGGTTATTGGGTGGTTTGAGCAAATAAAAGTTCATGCTGTCCAGCGATTGGCTGTGGATTTTTTTAGCCTACAGTACGGGGTGGGGTCTCCGTCAGGAATATACTTATCCTACAGCAAATTCAAACATGTATTTCCCAGTCCTGCTCGAGTAATTGGGATTCATGATTGACTTGCCTATTCAGGTACTAAATTTCGTTCTCTCTCGTCACCACGTAGCCTTTGTGGTGGTTGTCTAGACACTCTCAGGAAGGACAGTTAACGAAGAGGCGAGTCAGACACTAGGGGGCCTTTAATTTCTCTTTCTGCTGCCTTCCCATTGTCGATAAGTGCTGAGTTTTGCCCTTGCTACTAGCAAGGGCCCAGTGCTAGTGGCACTAACTTAGTGTTGTTAAGTTCATCGTGTGTTATGGGGTGCGACGCCGAAAGACGAAGTGCGAGGTCTCACTCAGCGCTTCAACTTTCTCAAACATTGAAAGGCTTCAATGCGAAGCCGGCAATGGGTCCGCGAAGAGAGGCTCCCGGCACAGGTCAGGTTT
>NW_003303494.1:31522-38363 GCF_000142945.1 Phytophthora infestans T30-4 | reverse complement strand
TTCGCACGACGCCTTGCTGCTGTTGTTGTTGACGGCGGTATTTTTATTTGATACTTAAACGATGATTCCAGGATGGTTAAACGTAGATTAGGCTCTTAGTTGATTAACGTCTCTTTAAGGGCCTACTTATAATAACCATGATGTGTTTTTATCTTACCGCTGCATGTAAAACCTTATTCTACGCCCTTGTCGGGAACGCGTCTGCCTATTAAGAAGTATCAGAATTTTGTTGTTAAAGAAACGCTTAGGAAAATACAGTAGTAATTGTCATCAGCACATATAACTTCTTTTTGCTCACACGTCAATCTAAAACTATCTATCTTTGTGGATCAAGTGACAACGTTTAACAGTACAGCTTTGTTCTCACGGCCAGTCCACACGACCGGCTACTGCTGTACATATAACATGTACGATTTAGCAATACCAGAAACCCACTCAGATAGCTTATTAATGCTAATATTTTTACAATAAAAAATTGAAATTATCATTTTAGTCAGTGTAACTCGCAGATCCTACTAAGTACTGAGTATTGAGTATACTTAAACCATGTCCTCGGAAACACGCATGCTTACGTGTACGCTACATGTACCACCCTGCTCTCCGTTTAGTACTCAAATTTAAATGCATTATGAAAAGTATATAATATTAAAACGATGCCGCCTTCGGATAATGTATTTGCCTTGTGCAAATTCCCATATGTAAGCTGGAAAACACATGCATTTATTGATGTCAACTACAGAATCTAGTTTTAGCCAATTGAAGCCACCTTCGCTGCGCTCGGCAACCATAGAAATATTTAAATTATTTTATCCAATGATTTGTCCGGAAAAGCGTGACAGGCACGACAATTTAATGTGACGGACAGACAGGTCGCTGCAGTAGATGTTTAAGACTAGCGGTCTGGGCGTCCGCTCCGCGGACGCTAGGGCATGGTTGGTTGGTGTAGAGAGGGCCGACTACCTCCGCTGCGCTGCGGTGGGCTTAGAATTTCTACTCAAAGCGAAGCAACATATCGTACATGTATACTGTGATCTACGTATATTACTGTACGTTCCAAAACAACACCGCACACAGTATCCTTAGTGCTCACATGTTATGGTAGACACGACCAGGGTTTAACGTGATCTGCAAGAAGAGCACCATCTTACCCGGAAAGGTTCTGTCTATAATCTCGTTTGAGCGCATTGCTCCCAAAATGACACGAATCGGAGGCGCGCGTGGCTGCAAAGCATATATAAGCTGTACGGAAGACGGGTCAGTATCAATGATGCTACGAAATATGCGTAGATCGGTGAGGAATCCCAGTGTAGCTGGAGTAAATACGCCTACTCACACATATTACCCATCTGCACGTAGGCAGTCGACACATATCATCGATTGCAACGGTCGAATAGAGCAATGTTAATCAGCTCCGCGCGCGAAGTATCTTTTAGGATAGGTAGTATATGCCGATGGTCGCCACAAACATCAATATTATGCTTTGAAATTATTCTGCTGAGCTGTTTGTGATGTAACTGAAGGGTATTTCCACTATCTTCCGCATGCATTGATCTTACTTGCATAGCTGACGTACTTTCTGACTTATTTGTATAGCTTCTGACTGACAGAGTGGCGTAAATCCTTTCCGACTGACATTATACTGGGTCCGATATGTACGACAAAAGGCCTCGTCCACATCGGACGAAGAGGCACCACTGCGTGCACATTCTTTCGACCGGCTGCAACATACGAAGATATATGGCTGTAGGCAGAGTATCAGATCGTAGTGATGGTTAGACTTGAATTGAATAATAGTTCATGTACATTAGATGGAGTACTTTCGCTGCCTACTTATCAGCTCGGCGTGCTATTTGATGTGTCCGTGCATATCCCGCAATGCCGCCAATGGGTGTTGTCGTGATAGCCAACACCCATGCACTGGGTTACTGCTGCGATCTCGGTACTTTTGTATCGTCGTGCTAGCCTACTGTACCTACGATTATGATGTATCCGTCTATATGATCCAGCACGTCACTATTCGGGCACAGGTCATACCCGCGGTGATACAGGCAAGCTGATCAGGCGTCTGTTAGCAGTATTCAAAGCAATATATACGCGCGCGGCGAGTACACATTATAGCCATCCGTGACTCAACCGAGCTCTTATCTCGGCCATTATGGACAGGGCGCTAAAGTAAAGTACTGCGTACAGACACATCTCCTTGCGATGGCCGCTTGTATGGTCATCACTACCGCATACGTGGTTGTGTCCATGTAGACAGCAGCTTATTCATGGCGCATAGTGCTCACTCAATACTGAAGCTTACATTCGTGAGCGCACATTAGTGAAATATAAACTGTGAGGGTTGGTGGTACATATAGCATGGGTTTGCGTGTGCCAAGTGAGCAAGTGTTCTTTCCATCTACGGTAACGCGTATGCAGATAGGAACGGCCAGCTCGCAAGGGTACACAGTAGATACCATGCGCTAATTATTATATGAAACGCGCTACACTCCGTAGGTGCGTCAACACAATTGGCAGCACCACAAATAGTTTACCATATGTGCGGCCCCAAGCCTCGCGCCGCCCGCCAGTATACAAAATACCAGAGTTTAGAGCGGGGTTAAAGCGGGGACATTAGAGGATATAATATATCCCAAATTTAACTGGCTCTTTGGGCTGGCTTTTTTTGCCTGAGTGATATTTGGCCTTTTGGGGGCGTTTCAGCCTGGGGAGGGGCGGCTGGCGCTCTCTTTTTCTTCTTGGGGTACCAGTCAGGACCCATCGCCTTCTTGACGTTCGCCAGGCTTTCCTGGCGGCGCACTTCGGCCGAATCAGGTGGTGGGGGCTTTTCCTCCCAAAACTCAACCGCTTTTGGGCCGTTCTCGCAGGCAATACAGCGCCGCACGATGTCCCGCTCGCTGATTGTACGGAATGCGTATCCGTACTGCAGCTTCCCGCAGCAGACGCAGCGCGCTCGGGGATCCGTCGTAGACCGCTGCGGGTTCAGCAGACGCGGGTCAATCTTCGCCTCGCAATTTTGCAAACTGTGAGTATGTTAGCAAATTAAATTGTTTTAACCAATTACTTGCGTTCAAATATTAGCCAATAGCACGATAATAAAAGGCTAATACTTATTATTTAAGCAACATATTAAATTGCTTTTTTATTTAATATTTTGATAATAATACTTTTATCATATATCCAAACAAATACATACTTTACATGCAATAAAAGTGACTAAAAGGCTATGTACCGTGCGCGCATGCATTCATCGGGTGTGGTGCACGGGAGAAGATAGCGCAATGACCGTGCAGCCGCGCGCCTTCGTTGCACGGTGGCAGTGGTGAGTGCCAGGTGAAGTTAAAAAGATATATATTCGCAAAGTCCCTACAAAAGCGCTGGTCGTGAAGCCTACTTTAATATTAAAAATACTATCGTCTCTACTTTAGAAAGTCTGTGGAAAATAGCATCGCCGAGCTCTTACAATTGCGGCCTGTGAAGCTTATTTTATTAATACTAATATTATCAATATCGTCTTTACTTTGAAAAGTGTGTGGAAAATAAGATCCCAGAGCTCTTACAAATACTGGTCTGTGAAATCTACATTAATAATAATAAACATTTTTATTTGAGAAAGTGTGCAGAGCTCTTAGAAAATAAAGGGGTTACTGTGCCCGATTTACAGTACATACGACAGGTTTTGCGTAGCTGAACGCAATAATCAAGTATCTGCTGGCTGTTTGCAACCAATCGATGCGTTTCGTGCTCGGCATAAATGTTTACCTTACGTCCAATCGCGAGGGCGATAGACGGTCTGATCGTGCGACAGATCCAGTCAGTGTCGCAGGTCGGTCGGTATTGCCCAATCAGGGCGCGAGTTAATTGTGTCACGCTTTTGGATATATTTGTAATTTTGGCATAGTTAGGTCGAGTCAGAAAGATAGGCGCGGTCGGTAGGATAGGAGGAAACTGTATTAGACAGGCCAAGTGTAGCCATGCGAAAAGGCAGGAAAATACAGCAAGAAAGGAACCGGACGGACTTATTGACAGACGGACGGACAGGTTACAAGGTTAGGGAGCGGGAAACTAGCGGTCTGGGCGTCCGCTCCGCGGACGCTAGGGCATGGTTGGTTGGTGTAGAGAGGGCTGACCACCTCCGCTGCGCTGCGGTGGGCTTAGCTTGTTTAACTCAAAGCAACATAAAATATATATTCCGTGTTCTATATATGTTATGATCCAAAACAACACCGCACACAATATCCTGAGTGCTCACATATTATGGTAGACATGACCAGGGTTTAACGTGATCTGCAAGATGAGCACCATCTTACCCGGGAGGTTTCGTCTATAGTCTCATTTGAGCGCATAGCTCCCACAATGACGCCAATCGGAGGCGCGCGTGGTTGCAAATGTAATATATGCTGTTCAGAAGACGGGTCAGTATCCATGATGCTACGGAATTGGCATAGATCGGTGAGGAATCCTAGTTTGGGGGTCTAAATAAGCCTCCTCAAACATAATACCATATGTCACGTCATCGCGGTGAGGCAGTCGACACCATATCTTTAATTGCGACGGTCTATTAGAGCAAGGTTTGGTCGGCTTCTCGCGCAAAGTATCTGTTAGGACAGGTACTATTTGCTAATGATCGCCCCAAACACCAATATTATGCCTTGAAATTGTCCCGCTGAGCTCTTTATGATATTACCGAAGAGTCTTTCCACTATCTTCCGCTTGTATTAATCTTGCATGTATAGCTGACGTATTTACTGACTGATTTGCACAGCTACTGCTTGACCGAGTGGCGTAGATCCTTTCCGATTGGCATTTACTGGTTACGATCTGTATGACGAACATACGAAGCCACATGGCTGTAGACAAATTATCAGATCATAGATATCGTAGGCTTGAATCGAAAAGTAGATCATGTACATTAGATAAAGTACTTTCGGTGTCTAGCTAGCAGCCCGGCGTGCTATTGGATATGTCCGTATTTATTCCGCAATGTCGCGAATGGTGTGGTCGTGATAACCAACACCCATGTATTGGGTCACTGCTGCAATCTCGGTACTTTCGCATCGTCGTGCTCGCTTACAGTACTAACGCTTATTATGCATCCGACTATATGATCAAGCGCGTCGCTGAGTAGGCACAGGTCATACCCGCGGTAATGCAGGCAGCCTGATACAGGCCGGCTGACCAGGCTTCTGTTAGCAGTAGGAAAAACAATATATACGCGCGCGGCAGGTACACATTATAGCCACCCGCGACTCAACCGAGCTCTTATCTCGACTATTATGGACAGGGCGCTAAAGTAAAGTACTGCGTACAGACAGTTCAACTTACCACACCCACCGGCATGGTTTGCACTACCGCACACGTGCTCGTATCTATGTAGACAGCAAGTTAATCGTCGTGTGTAGTGCTCACTCGATACTGTAGTCTCAATTTGTGAGCGCACATTTATGCAACGTACGCTAAGAGCGCTGATGGCACAGATATCATGGTTTGCATGTATCCAAGTGAGCGAGTGTACATTCGATCTATTGTAACGCGCAAGCAGAAATGGACGGTCAGCTTGCAAGGGTTCACAGTAGATACCATGCGCTAATTATTATATGAAACGCGCTACCCTCTGTAGGTGCGTCAACACTATTGGCAGCGCCATAGTCAGTTTACCGTATGTGCGTCTCCAAGCCTCGTACCGTCAGCCAGTATACAAATTACAAAAAATGGTAGGAAAATGGGGGCCTAAAAGGGTATATATTCCAATTACTTGCTCTTCTGCTGCTTCTTTTACTCGATGTACTTGACATTTCGGGCGGTCAGCTTGCGAGGGCGGCTGCGCCTCTTTTTCTTCTTGGGGTACCAGTCAGGACCCATCGCCTTCTTGACGTTCGCCAGGCTTTCCTGGCGGCGCACTTCGGCCGAATCAGGTGGTGGGGGCTTTTCCTCCCAAAGCTCAACCGCTTTTGGGCCGTTCTCGCAGGCAATACAGCGCCGCACGATGTCCCGCCCGATGATTGTACGGAGTGCGTAACCGTACTGTAGCTTCCCGCAGCAGACGCAGCGCGCCCGGGCATCCGTCGTAGACCGCTGCGGGTTCTGCAGAAGCGGGTCAATCTTCGCCTCGCATTGCTTGCACGTAGGGCCCACCATTTTGCAAACTGTGAGTATGTTAGCAAAATATATTGTTTTAACCAATTGCTTTCGTCCAAATATTAGCCAATAGCACGGTAATAAAAGGCTGATATTTATGATTAAGCTAAATAGTAAAATGTTTTATATTATTAATATTTGGCTTATCTTTAATATATTATTATCAGATTTCCAAACAAATACATACTTTACATGCAATAAAAGTGACTAAAAGACTTTGTATCGTGCGTGCATGCATTCGTCGGGTGGGGTGCACGGGAGCAGATAGCGCAATGACCGTGCAGCCGCGCGCCTTGGGTAAGAAGCCCCCGGACTACTTATGAAGCTGCCGCCGCTTCTGTTCCCAGATTGCAACAGCCTTCGGGCAGTCAATCAGGAGCCGTTCAATCGGCTCCCACGAGTTCTCGGAGTGGTCATAACCCCTCCACTTCACGAGGAGCTGTCGCTTACCGCGACGCCGTTGCTCCTGGAGGATCCGCTCCACGTGGAAGTGGACTTCTCCATTCCGGTCAAGTAGGGGCGGAGGTGCCCTCGTACGAGTACTCGGCGTCTCCCGAAAGCCACTCTCGTCCGAATGCTCCGACTGCGGGTCCGACACAGGGCCCTGAGGTTGACCGCCTCCGTCAACGTGTCCTCGTGCTTGAGATTGCACCTGGCCTTGGGACTGGCGGTGATGCTGCCGCCCAGGCCGGGAATCAGG
>NW_003303494.1:26457-29521 GCF_000142945.1 Phytophthora infestans T30-4 | reverse complement strand
TTGGCGTTTCGGGCGGTCAGCTTGCGAGGGCGGCTGCGCCTCTTTTTCTTCTTGGGGTACCAGTCAGGACCCATCGCCTTCTTGACGTTCGCCAGGCTTTCCTGGCGGCGCACTTCGGTCGAATCAGGTGGTGGGGGCTTTTCCTCTCAGAGCTCAACCGCTTTTGGGCCGTTCTCGCAGGCAATACAGCGCCGCACGATGCCCCGCCCGCTGATTGTACGAAACGCGTAGCCACACTGCAGCTACCTGCACTGTGGCTACGCGCCCGGTAATCCGTCGTAAACCGCTGCGGGTTCAGCAGAAGCGGGTCAATCTTCGCCTCGCATTGCTTGCACGTAGGGCCCACCATTTTGCAAACTGTGAGTAAGTAAGCAACATATATTATTTTAACCAATTACTTGCGTCCAAATATTAGCCAATAGCACGGTAATGTAACGCGGATATTTATTATTTAAAAAAATAATAAAAAGTTGATATTTAATATTTTGCTTTTATAGTAATACTGTCAGATATTTAAACAAATGCATACTTTACATGCAATAAAAGTGACTAAAATTCGTCGATGCGGTACACGGGAGCAGTTAGCGCAATGGCCATGCCGCCGTACGCCTTCTTGCACGCTGACAGTGGAGTGTGCCAGAAGAAGTAAAAAATAATGTTTGCAAAGTCCTTACAAAAAGCGGTGGTTAGCGTGACCGATTTGATGCACATAGGACAGGTTTTGCGTAGCTAAATGTAAATATAGAATTGTCAACACTACTCGCTTTGGTGTTTGTATCCAATCGATGCGTTTCGTGCTTGGCAGAAATGTTTACCTTACGTCCATTCGCGAGGGCGAGAGGCGGTCTGATCGTGCGAGAGATCCAGTCAGTGTCGCAGGTCGGCAGGTATTGCCCAATCAGGGCGCGAGTTAATTGTGTAACGCTTTTGGATATATTTGTAATTTTTGCATAGTTAGGTCGAGTCAGAAAGGTAGGCGCGGTCGGTAAGATGGGGACGAAACGGTATTAGAAAGGGCGAGTGTAGCCATGCGAAAAGGCAGGTAAAAGCAGCAAGAAAGGAAAACGATGGACTTATTGACAGACGGACGGACACGCTACAACGTTAGAAGCGGAGCGACTAGCGCTCTGGGCGTCCGCTCCGCGGACGCTAGGGCATGGTCGGTTGGCGTAGTGCGGGCTGACCACCCCAGCTGCGCTGCGGTGTGCTTAGCGTTTCTACGTACAGCAAATCAACATATAGTACATGTATACTGTGATCTACGTATATTACGTTCCAAAACAACACCGCACACAGTATCCTTAGTGTTCACGTGTTATGGTAGATATGACCACGGTCTAACGTGATCTGCAAGATGAACACCATCTTACCCGGGAAGGTTTTGTCTATAATCGCATTTGAGCGCATAGCTCCCAAAATGACACGAATCGGAGGCGTGCGTGGTTGCAAAGCTAACAAATGCTGTTTAGAAGACATGTCAGTATCAGTGATGATCCAAAACTGGCATAGACCGGTGAGGAATCCCAGTTTAGCTGGAGTAAATACGTCTACTCAAACATAATATCATCTGTCACGTCATCGCCGTGAGGCAGTTGACACCATATCATTGATTGCGACGGTCTATTAGAGAAAGGTTTAGTCAGCTCCTCGCGCGAAGTATCTTTTAGGACAGGTAGATTTAGCCGATAGTCACGACAAACACCAATATTATGCGTTGCAATTGTTCTGCTGAGCTCTTAATGATATTACTGAAGGTAGTTTCCACTATCTCTCGCATGCATTGATTCTATTTGCATAGCTGACGCACATACTTACTTATTTGCATAGATTCTGACTGATAGAGTGGCGTAGACCCTTTCGAGTGACATTTACTGGCTCCGATATGTATGACGAACATACGAAGCCACATAACAGTAGGCAGATTATCAGATCGTAGATATCTTAGACTTGATTCGAATCGTCGCCCATGTATATTCTATGAAGTACTTTTGCTGCCTACTTATCAGCTCGGCGTGCTATTTGATGTATCCGTGCATATATTGCGAGGTCGGTAATGGGTGTATACCACGCGCTCGTGATATCTAAAACCTATGTATAGGATCACTTTCGCTTTCTCGGTACATTTGCGTCGTCGGGCTGGCTTACTGTGCTTACGCTTCTGATGTATCAGTTTATATGACCAAGCAGGTCACTAACTGGGCACAGACCATACTGCAGCGATACTGGACAGGGCACTAAAGTATAGTACTGCGTACAGACAGTTCGACTTACCACACCCACCGGTATTGTTTGCGCTACCGCACACGTGCTCGTATCTATGTAGACAGCAACTTAATCGTCGCGTGTAGTGCTCACTCGATGCTGTAGTTTCAATTTGTGAGCTCACATTAATGCAACGTACGCTGTGAGTGCTGATGGCACAGATACCATGGTTTGCATGTATCCAAGTGAGCGAGTGTACATTCGATCTATTGTAACGCGCAAGCAGAAAGGGACGGTCAGCTTGCAAGGGTTCACAGTAGATACCATGCGCTAATTAGTATATGAAACGCGCTACCCTCTGTAGGTGCGTCAACATTATTGGCAGCGCCATAGTCAGCTTACCGTATGTGCGGCCCCAAACCCCGCACCGTCTGTCAGTATACTAAATACAACAATAGGTAGGAAAAGGCCTAAAAGGGTGTACTTACCAATTACTTGCTCTTCTGCTGCTTCTTTTGCTCGATGTACTTGACATCTTGGGCGGTCAGCTTGCGAGGACGGCTGCGCTTCTTCTTCTTCTTCTTGGGGTACCAAGTCAGGACCCATCGCCTTCTTGCATTCGCCAGGCTTTTCCTGGCGGCGCACTTCGGCGAATCAGGTGGTGGGGGCTTTTTCGCCCCAGAACTCAACCGCTTTTGGGCCGTTCTTCCCAGGCAATAATTGTACGAACGTGTAGCCTCACTGAAGTTGACTTGGAGCAGACACAGCGGCGCGCGGGAATCCGGCGGTAGAACGCTGCGGGTTCCAACAGAAGCGGGGAAAGCATCGAGCTCCGAATGATTGGCGGAGGGGCCGCGCATTT
>NW_003303494.1:23503-25922 GCF_000142945.1 Phytophthora infestans T30-4 | reverse complement strand
AATAATATCAATACTACTAATATCGTCTTTACTTTGAAAAGTGTGTGGAAAATAACATCCCAGAGCTCTTACAAAATACTGGTCTGTGAAGTCTACATTAATAATAATAAAAATCTCTATTTGAGAAGTGTGCTGAGCTCTTAGGAAATAAAGTGGTTACTGTGCCCGATTTGCAGTACATACGACGTCAATAATGAAGTATCTGCGCAGCTCGCCTAGCCGTTTGCAGCCAATCGATGTGTTTCGTTCCCGACAGAAATGTTTACATCACGTCCAATCGCGAGGGCGATAGACGGTCTGATCGTGCGACAGATCCAGTCTGTGTCGCAGGTCGGTCAATATTGCCCAATCAGGACGCGAGTTAATTGTGTAACGCTTTTGGATATAATTGTAATTTTGGCATAGTTAAATCGAGTCAGAAAGGTAGGCGCGGTCGGTCAGATGGGACGAAACTGTATTAGACAGGCCGAGTGTAGCCATGCGAAAAGGCAGGCAAAAGCAGCAAGACAGGGAGTGCGACGGACTGATTGACAGACGGACGGACGGACGGACAGTCGCACGACAAGGTTAGGGAGCGGGAAACTAGCGGTCTGGGCGTCCGCTCCGCGGACGCTAGGGCATGGTTGGTTGGTGTAGAGAGGGCCGACCACCTCCGCTGCGCTGCGATGGGCTTAGAATTTTTTCTCAAAGCGAAGCAACATATAGTACATGTATACTGTGATCTACGTATATTACGTTCCAAAACAGCACCGCACACATCCTTAGTGTTCACGTGTTATGGTAGATATGACCAGGGTTTAACGTGATCTGCAAGATGAACACCATCTTACCCGGGAAGGTTTTGTCTATAATCTCGTTTGAGCGCATTGCTCCTAAAATGACACGAATCGGAGGCGCGCGTGGTTGCAAAGCTAATATATGCTGTACGGAAGACGGGTCAGTATCAATGATGCTACGAAATATGCGTAGATCGGTGAGGAATCCCAGTGTAGCTAGAGTAAATACGCCTACTCACACATATTACAATCTGCACGTCATCGCCGTGAGGCAGTCGACACATATCATCGATTGCGACGGTCGAATAGAGCAATGTTAATCAGCTCCGCGCGCGAAGTATCTTTTAGGATAGGTAGTATTTGCCGATGTTCGCCACAAACATCAGTATTATGCTTTGAAATTATTCTGCTGAGCTGTTTGTGATGTTACTGAAGGGTATTTCCACTATCTTCCGCATGCATTTATCTTACTTGCATAGCTGACGTACTTTCTGACTTATTTGTATAGCTACTGACTGACAGAGTGGCGTAAATCCTTTCAGACTGGGTCCGATATGTACGACAAAAGGCCTCGTCCAGATCGGACGAAGAGGCACCACTGCGTGCACATTCTTTTTACCGGCTGCAACATACGAAGATATATGGCTGTAGGCAGAGTATCAGATCGTAGTGATGGTTAGACTTAAATTGAATAATAGTTCATGTACATTAGATGGAGTACTTTCGCTGCCTACTTATCAGCTCGGCGTGCTATTTGATGTGTCCGTGCATATATCGCGAGGTCGTTAATGAGTGTAACTGCCACGCGCTCGTGATACCCAGCCTATGCATGGGGTCCCTGTTTCCTTATCGGGACGTTTGCGTCGTCGTGCTAGCTTTCTGTGCTTACGCTATTGATGTTTTAGTCTGTATAATCAAGCGCGTCGCTGACTGGGCACAGGCCATTCCGCAGCGATACAGGTATGCTGAACGCGCGTCTGTTAGCAGTAGCCAACGCGATATATACGCGCGAGGCGGGCACACCTTATAGTCATCCGCAACTCAACCGAGCTCTTATCTCGGTCGTTATGGACAGGACACTAAAGTACAATATTGCGTTCAGACACATCGACTTGCCACGTCCATCTGTACGGTCTGCACTGTCACGCAGTGGTAGTATCTATGTAAACACAGCTTATTCAACGTAGTTCCCTATTCAATACTGTGGTTTAAATTGTGAGCGCCAATTAGTGCAATATACGCTATAAGAGCTGATGGTACAGATAACATGGTTTTGCGTGTGCCCACGTGAGCGAGTGTACGTGCCATCTACGGTGACGCGTATGCAGATAGGGACGGTCAGCTTGCGGCTGTCCACAGTAGATACCATGTGCTAAATATTATTTGAAACGCGCTACTCTATTTAGGTGTGTCAACACAACTGACTGCGCGATAGGCAGATTACCGTATGTGCGGCTATAAACCTCGCACTGTAGCCAATATACTAAATACAAAGATAGGTAGAAACATGGAGGCCATAAAGGTATATTTACCAATTACTTGCTCTTCTGCTGCTTCTTTTGCTCGATGTACTTGGCGTTTCGGGCGGTCAGCTTTGCGAGGAGCGGCCTGCGCCTCCTTGTTCCTTCTTGGGGGTACCAGTC
>NW_003303494.1:19598-23130 GCF_000142945.1 Phytophthora infestans T30-4 | reverse complement strand
ATAATTCACCACCGCGCGTGTTGTGTAGATCAAAATGGACAGGCAACACCAGCGTACCTGGCAGCATATATGAGTAAAATGAGTAATTTCAATAATGCGTTCTTTACTTTGAAAGGTGTGTGGAAAATAACATTCCAGATCTCTTACAAAATACTGGTCTGTAAAGTCTACATTAATAATAATAAATATCTCTATTTGAGAAGTGTGCAGAGCTCTTAGAAAATAAAGTGGTTACTGTGCCCGATTTGCAGTACATACGACAGGTTTTGCGCAATAATCAAGTTTCTGCGCAGCTCGCCTGGCTGTTTGCAACCAATCGATGCGTTTCGTGCTGGGCAGAAATGTTTACATCACGTCCAATCGCGAGGGCGAGAGACGGTCTGATCGTGCGACAGATCCAGTCAGTGTCGCAGGTCGGCAGGTATTGCCTAATCAGGGCGCGAGTTAATTGTGTAACGCTTTTGAATATATTTGTAATTTTGGCATAGTTAGGTCGAGTCAGAAAGGTAGGCGCGGTCGGTAAGATGGGAGGAAACTGTATTAGACAGGCCGGTGTAGTCAGGCGAAAGGGTAGGAAAAAGCAGAAAGAGAGGAAAGCGACGGACTGATTGACAGACGGACGGACGGACAGACACGCTGCAAGTTTAGGTGGCGGGAAACTAGCGCTCTCTGGGCGTCCGCTCCGCGGACGCTAGGGCATGGTTGGTTGGTGTAGAGAGGGCCGACCACCTCCGCTGCGCTGCGATGGGCTTAGAATTTCTACTCAAAGCGAAGCAACATATAGTACATGTATACTGTGATCTACGTATATTACACGTTCCAAAACAACACCGCACACAGTATCCTTAGTGCTCACATGTTATGGTAGACACGACCAGAGTTTAACGTGATCTGCAAGCAGAGCACCATCTTACCCGGGAAGGTTTGGTCTATAATCTCGTTTGAGCGCATTGCTCCTAAAATGACACGAATCGAAGGCGCGCGTGGTTGCAAAGCTAATATATGCTGTACGGAAGACGGGTCAGTATCAATGATGCTACGAAATATGCGTAGATCGGTGAGGAATCCCAGTGTAGCTAGAGTAAATACGCCTACTCACACATTTTACCCATCTGCACGTCATCGCCGTGAGGCAGTCGACACATATCATCGATTGCGACGGTCGAATAGAGCAATGTTAATCAGCTCCGCGCGCGAAGTATCTTTTAGGATAGGTAGTATTTGCCGATGGTCGCCACAAACATCAATATTATGCTTTGAAATTTTTCTGCTGAGCTGTTTGTGATGTTACTGAAGGGTATTTCCACTATCTTCCGCATGCATTTATCTTACTTGTATAGCTGACGTACTTTCTGACTTATTTGGATAGCTACTGACTGACAGAGTGGCCGTAAATCCTTTTCCGACTGACATTACACTGGGTCCGATATGTACGACAAAAGGCCTCGTCCAGATCGGACGAAGAGGCACCACTGCGTGCACATTCTTTTTACCGGCTGCAACATACGAAGATATATGGCTGTAGGTAGAGTATCATATCGTAGTGATGGTTAGACTTAAATTGAATAATAGTTTATGTACATTAGATGGAGTACTTTCGCTGCCTACTTATCGGCTCGGCGTGCTATTTGATGTGTCCGTGCATATATCGCGAGGTCGTTAATGAGTGTAATTGCCACGCGCTCGTGATACCCAACCTATGCATGGGGTCCCTGTTTCCTTATCGGGACGTTTGCGTCGTCGTGCTAGCTTTCTGTGCTTACGCTATTGATGTTTTAGTCTGTATAATCAAGCGCGTCACTAACTGGGCACATGCCATTCCGCAGCGATACAGGTATGCTGAACGCGCGTCTGTTAGCAGTAGCCAACGCGATATATACGCGCGAGGTGGGCACACCTTATAGTCATCCGCGACTCAGTGAGCTCTTATCTCGGTCATTATGGACAGGACACTAAAGTACAATACTGCGTTCAGACACATCGACTTGCCACGTCCATCTGTGCGGTCTGCACTGTCACGCAGTGGTAGTATCTATGTAAACAGCAGCTTATTCGTCGCACGTAGTTCCCACTCAATACTGTGGTTTAATTGTGAGCGCCAATTAGTGCAATATACGCTATAAGAGCTGATGATACAGATAACATGGTTTTGCGTGTGCCCACGTGAGCGAGTGTACGTGCCATCTACGGTGACGCGTATGCAGATAGGTACGGTCAGCTTGCGGCTGTCCACAGTAGATACCATGTGCTAAATAGTTTTTGAAACGCGCTATTCGGTTTAGGTGTGTCAACACAACTGACTGCGCCATAGGCAGATTACCGTATGTTCGGCTCCAAACCTCGCACTGTAGCCGATATACTAAATACAAAGATAGGTAGAAACATGGAGGCCATAAAGGGTATATTTACCAATTACTTGCTCTTCTGCTGCTTCTTTTGCTCGATGTACTTGGCGTTTCGGGCGGTCAGCTTGCGAGGGCGGCTGCGCCTCGTTTTCTTCTTGGGGTACCAGTCAGGACCCATCGCTTTCTTGACGTTTCCCAGGCTTTCCTGGCGGCGCACTTCGGCCGAATCAGGTGGTGGGGGCTTTTCCTCCCTAAACTCAACCGCTTTTGGGCCGTTCTCGCAGGCAATACAGCGCCGCACGATGTCCCGCCCGCTGATTATACGGAATGCGTAGCCGTACTGCAGCTTTCCCGCAGCAGACGCAGCGCGCTCGGGGTCCGTCGTAGACCGCTGCGGGTTCAGCAGAAGCGGGTCAATCTTCGCCTCGCATTGTTTGCACGTAGGGCCCACCATTTTGCAAACTGTGAGTAAGTTAGCAAAATATTTTGTTTTAACCAATTACTTGCGTCCAAATATTAGCCAATCGCTTGGAAATATAAGGCTGGTATTTATTATTTAGAAACATATTAAAAAGTTGATACTCACGTTTTGGCTTTGCTATAATATATTATTATCCGATTTCCAAACAATACATACTTCACGTGCATATAATTGCTAAAACATTATCTATGCGTGCGCGCATGCATGCGTCGGGTGGCGGCGCACGGGAGCGAGATAGGCGCAATGGACGTGCAGCCGCGCGCTTCATGGCAGCGTGGCGAGTGTTGAGTGGCCAGTGAGTAAAATATATATATTGGCAGGTCCTAACAAAAGAGCGCTGGGTCGTGAAGGCCTAACTATAATATTAAAAAATAAATGTGTTCTTTAATCTTGAGAGAAGTGTGTGTGAAAAATAGCATCGCCGAGCTCTTACAAATGCGGCCTGTGAAGCTTATATTAATCATATCGTCTTTACTATGAAAAGTGTGTGGAAAATAACATCCCAGAGCTCTTACAAAATACAGGTCTGTGAAGTCTACATTAATAATGATAAAAATCTCTATTTGAAAAGTGTGCAGAGCTCTTAGAAAATAAAGTGGTTACTGTGCCCGATTTGCAGTACATACGACAGGTTTTGCGCAATAATCAAGTATCTCCTGGCTGTTTGACATCCAATCGATGTGTTTCGTGCTCGGCAAAACTGTTT
>NW_003303494.1:17069-19388 GCF_000142945.1 Phytophthora infestans T30-4 | reverse complement strand
CACCATCCGTGTTGCAGGATCCTGCTGAAGAACCGAGGAAGGTTTGGAAGTGAGGAAGCGCAAGAGACGCAGAACAAAGAAGAAACCTGCAATGGTGGAGAAGGAGACAAGTGGCTTCGAGATTCAACCTAAGTTTAGGTGGCGGGAAACTAGCGCTCGGGCGCCCGCTCCGCGGGCGCTAGGGCATGGTGGGTTGGTGTAGAGAGGGCCGATTATCTCCGCTGCGCTGCGGTGGGCTTAGAATTTCTACTCAAAGCGAAGCAACATATCGTATTGTATACTGTGATCTACTTATGTTACGTTCCAAAAACACACTGCGCAGAATATCCTTAGTGCTTACATGTTATGGGAGACAGGACCCGGGTTTAACGTGATTTGCAAGATGAGCATCATCTTACCCGGGAAGGTTTTGTCTGTAATCTTATTTGAGCGCATAGCTCCCAAAATGTCACGAATCGGAGGCGTGCGTGGCTGCAAAGTTAACAAATGCTGTTCAGAAGACATGTCAGTATCAATGATGATCCAAAATTGGCATAGATCGGTGAGGAATCCCAGTTTAGGTGGAGTAAATACGCCTACTCAAACATAATATCATCTGTCACGTCATCGCCGTGAGGCAGTCGACACCGTATCATTGATTGCGACGGTCTATTAGAAAAAGGTTTAGTCAGCTCCTCGCGCGAAGTATCTTTTAGGACAGGTAGATTTTGCCGATAGTCGCGACAAACACCAATACTATGCCTTGAAATTGTTCCGCTGAGCTGCTTATGATATTACTGAAGGGTCTTTCTACTATTTTCCGCATGTATTTATCTGACTTGCAAAGCCGACGTACTTACTGACTTATTTGCATAGGCACTGACTGACAGAGTTGTATAGATCCTTTCCGAGTGGCATTTATCGTTTCCGATAAGTACGACGAACATGCGAAGCCACATGACTGTAGGTAAATTATCAGATCGTAGATATCTTATGCTTGAATCGAAATGTAGCTCATGTCCATTAGTTGAAGTACTTTCGCTGCCTACCTAACTGCCCGGCGTGCTATTTGATGTGTCCGCGCATATCCCGCCATGCCGCCAATGGGTGTGGCTGTGATAGCCAACACCCATGCATTGGGTCACTGCTGCGATCTCGATACTTTTACATCGTCGTGCTAGCTTACTGTACCTACGTTTATGATGTATCCGTCTATATGATCAAGTGCGTCACCAATTGGGCACAGGTCATACCCGTGGTGATATAGGCAGCCTGATACAGGCCAACTGACCAGGCGTCTGCTAGCAGTAGTCAAAGCAATATATACGCGTGCGGCGGGTACACCTTGTAGCCATCAGCAACTCAACCGAGCTCATATATCGACAACTATGGGTAGGGCACTAAAGTACAGTACTGCGTACAGACACATCGACTTGCCACACCCACCTGTATGGTTTGCGCTACCGCACACGTGCTTGTGTCTATGCACACAGCAACGTATTTGTCGCGCGTAGTGCTAGCTCAATACTGAAGCTTACACTCGTGGGCGCATATAATTGGAAAATAAGCTGTGAGCGTTGGTGGCACAGATAGCATGGGTTTGCGTGTGCCAAGTGAGCGAGTATACTTTTCATCTACGGTAACGCGTATGCAGATAGGGATGACCAGATGCAAGGGTACACAGTAGATAACATGCGCTAATTATTATTTGAAACGCGCTACGCTCTGTAGGTGTGTCAGCACGCTTGGCAGCGGCATAGTCAGTTTACTGTATGTGCGGCTCCAAGCCTCGCACTGTCAGCCAATATACTAAATAGAAAGATAGGTAGAAAACGGAGGCCTGAAAGGGTATACTTACCAATTACTTGCTCTTCTGCTCGATGTACTTGGCGTTTCGGGCGGTCAGCTTGCGAGGGCGGCTGCGCCTCTTTTTCTTCTTGGGGTACCAGTCAGGACACATCGCCTTCTTGACGTTCGCCAAGCTTTCCTGGCGGCGCACTTCGGCCGAATCAGGTGGTGGGGGCGTTTCCTCCCAAACCTCAACCGCTTTTGGGCCGTTCTCGCAGGCAATACAGCGCCGCACGATGTCCCGCCCGCTGATTGTACGGAACGCGTAGGCGTACTGCAGCTTCCCGCAGCAGACGCAGCGCGCCCGGGAATCCGTCGTAGACCGCTGCGGGTTCAGCAGAAGCGGGTCAATCTTCGCCTCGCATTGCTTGAACGTAGGGGCCACCATTTTTGTAACTGGTGGGTTAGGTAGCAAAAAATTTTGTTTTAACCAATTTACTTGCGTCCCAATATTAGCCAATCGCTTGGAAATATAAGGCTGGTATTTATTAT
>NW_003303494.1:5400-16922 GCF_000142945.1 Phytophthora infestans T30-4 | reverse complement strand
TGACTAAACAATTATCGATCGTGCGCGCATGCATCCGTCGTGGTGCGGTGCACGGGAGCAGATAGCGCAATGACCGTGCAGCTGCGCGCCTTCATTGCACGGTGGCAGTGGTGAGTGCCAGGTGACGTAAAAAATATATGTATATTCGCAAAGTCCCTACAAAAACCGCTGGTCGTGAAGCCTACTTTAGTATTAAAAAATACTATCGTCTCTACTTTAGAAAGTCTGTGGAAAATAGCATCGCCGAGCTCTTACAAATGCGGCCTGTGAAGCTTATATTAGTAATATTAATACTATTAATATTGTCTTTACTTTGAAAAGTGTGTGGAAAATAACATCCCTGCGCTCTTACAAAATACTGGTCTGTGAAGTCTACATTAATAATAATAAATATCTCTATTTGCAGAGCTCTTAGAAAATAAAGTGGTTACTGTGCCCGATTTGCAGTACATACGACAGGTTTTGCGTAGCTAAATGTCAATAATCAAGTATCTGCGCAGCTCGCCTGGCTGTTTGCAACCAATCGATGCCTTTCGTGTTCGGCAGAAATGTTTATCTTACGTCCAATCGCGAGGGCGAGAGACGGTCTGATCGTGCGACAGATCCAGTCAGTGTCGCAGGTCGGCAGGTATTGCCCAATCAGGGCGCGAGGTAATTGCGTCACGCTTTTGGATATATCTGTAATTTTGGCATAGTTAAGTCGAGTCAGAAAGGTAGGCGCGGTCGGTAAGATGGGACGAAAATATATTAGACAGGCCGGGTGTAGCCATGCGAAAAGGCAGGAAAAAGCAGCAAGAAAGGAACCGGACGGACTTATTGACAGACGGACGGACAGGCTGCAAGTTTAGGTGGCGGGACTAGCGCTCTGGGCGCCCGCTCCGCGGTCGCTAGGGCATGGTTGGTGGGTGTAGTGTGGGCTTACCGCCTTCGCTGCGCTGCGACGGATTAAAGAACATTTCGAAATCAAAGCTAATTGTATTATATGCATTACGTGACCTACCAAGTCCGCGTTCCAAAAATCTTTGTACACAATATTGTTGGTGTGTGCGTTCCCGTCCTCATCGATAGCCTCTGGATCCACAGCAATCTTGATCGCCTTCCTTGAAGTCACTCTCGACAACGCCACATAAAGCTGCCCATGTGCGAAGACCGGTGATTCCAAGTAGATACCCACGTGGTGGATCGATTGTCCTTGGGCCTTGTTGATAGTCATGGCAAACGCTGGAACCACGAAGAACTGCTTACGCTTGAGTTTGAACGGGAACTCCTTGTCATCGTCCTCAATATAAAAGACGATCCGAGGAATGAACACCTGCTCATCCGTCATGCCCCCTCTATGGTCTCTCCGCGCAGCTGTGTTTTGATCGCGCTCAGCGTGGCGCTGCTCATCCGTCATGCCCCCTCTGAAGTCTCTTCGCTGTGCTGTGTTTACATCACGCTCAGCTTGACGCTGCTCATCTGACATGCCGTTCCTGCGATGGCGGTGTGCGTCTGTATTTTGGTCACGCTCCGCTTGGCGCTGTTCATCTGACATGCCTTCCCTGCGACTGTCGTGTGCCACTGCATCACGAATCCTTGCAGTTTGACTATCCTCCTCTGTTCTTGTGGCTCTGTGGTTGGACTGCGCATCTCGATAATACGCTTGATGAGCTGCCAGGTCTTCTGGAGCCATTCGATCGCGTCGTACCCTCGCCAGCTCGGCATCTCGTCCGCGGTATAGGGTAACCTGGGAGTCGGATCTGTTAGCCCTACGTAGCCGTTTCCTCTCCGCGTCCTTCGCTCGTGTCCGTAGTTTTTGTGAGCTCGTCATAGCGGCTCGCCTGGCCCGTGCTCTTTCCGCATCCCGCGCACGTTTAGCCGCAGCTCTATCGTCTGAATTCGTTGACGCTCCAATCTGGAAGGCGCGAGTATTGTCGACAGGGTGTTCGCAATGCGCGTCCTCCTCAAATCGTCGTTGATGCTCAGCAGGATCGTCTTCTTCTGTCTTCTCCTCACTCTCTACCGCCGGACCAGTAACTCTCATCTGTCCGGATTCAGTTGGTGCTGGGGTTTCAACTAACTCAAGCTGCTCCAATTCTTGGATTGCCTTGCGGTAGCGGGCCTCTGCGGTACGAAGCCTCTGTTTACGGAGTTGTCTATCCTTACGCGATTCTTCGTGGGATTGGGATGCGTTCTCACGCCGGGCTCGCTGCACGCGATCATCTAGCTACTCGCGGGTAATTCTAACCATTGGACAGAGTTAGTCGAGTTAATTTTGCACCAAAGCCCGCTACACAATTGTTGGGGAACCTTTTTCTTTTCCTCGGGCCTCTTGCCATGTCCTTCTATCTTGAACGCGTCTTTCGCCTGATCTAAATGGAAAATAATTACATGGGCGGTTAGACTCGAAAGTCTAAGTGCACTGGGAGCTATTCTACAGCTATTTTGTATAATATAAGCACCAGAACATGGACACGGTAGCTTAAGCAACGTGGTATTCGAATAGAACCCCGAACTTTCCTTTCCAGTACTAATCCAGAAGCCCTCTGTGAATATAGCACACCACTGTCATTTCCATCCCGGCTCCTCGGATTACAAACAACTTAGGGGTATCGTCACTCCAGGCGGCTTGTTGGTCCAGTCAGCTTTAGCTTAGGCCCTCCCCTTGGCCGACGTGTTACAGCCCTCAGCTCACGTTCCGCGGGCCCAAATTACCTTGCACGGCTGTGGACCAAGCAGCTGTACATGGTAATTCAGACGCCGCATTGCGCTGTTGCCTCTTGGGTACGTCAAAGCTGTTGCCTCAGCCCTGTTGAGTGGTTGCCCAGGTCTGTTTGATACCGTCCAGCCCTTCAGGTCATGTCAGTAGTATGCACAGGGTATCCGAGAACGACCCAGCCCCTCCCGGGGCTCACACAGTTCCGAAAATGAACTAAAACTGTCTATTATGACGCTATGCTATCTAAGTGTACAGGCGCGGGGCTCACTCATGCTCTTAAAGTGTTTTTTTTGTCTTGATCTCTTGTTCTTGAGCTGCTCTTGCACTTGGTCTTGGGCTCCTTGCTCTTGTGAGACCGACTGCTGCATTCCTTTCCGTCCCGCCAGAAGTGCTCTCGCAAAGTGTGTTTTGATGTGGGAGCTCACACTTTAAGAGCACCTCTGTATTGCGGGACCGTAACGACTCTTCCGCATGTGGCTGCAACTTCGGTTTGGCCAATTGGCAGCACGCGCCACTCGCTTTTGGAGCGTGGACACTCGCGGTGGGTCTAGGACCCCTAGGCGCGTGCATGGTGGTAGACGCTCCCAGTCACACCCACCCCAACCTGATTGCTATCGCTAACAACTGCCATACCACTGTGGAGTCTCGGGGCAAGCCTCAGACTGTATCCTGAGAGGTCTCTCTTGAATATATAGTAGGGCAAGGAGCCCCACGCCCGTACATACGTGCATATACATCTAAAACTACCCTACTGCTATTATACAGCCAGCGCACCTTGTCCTCTCCGCGCCGTCGCTCAAAAATCCAATTTGTGTTTTGAATGAAAAGTGAGTCGAAAAATATTGCCCAATCAGGGCGCGAGTTAATTGTGTAACGCTTTTGAATATATTTGTAATTTTTGCATAGTGAGGTCGAGTCAGAAAGGTAGGCGCGGTCGGTAAGATGGGAGGAAACTGTATTAGACAGGCCGAGTGTAGCCAGGCGAAAGGGTAGGAAAAAGCAGAAAGAGAGGAAAGCGACGGACTGATTGACAGACGGACGGACGGACGGACAGACACGCTGCAAGTTCAAGTGGGCGGGAAACCTAGCGCTCTGGGCGCCCGCTCCGCGGACGCTAGAGTATGGTTGGTTGGTGTAGCGTGGGCTGGACACCTCCGCTGCGCTGCGGTGTGCTTAGAATTTCTACTTAGAGCGAAGCTACATATAATAAATGTATACTGTGACCTACTTGTGTTACGTTCCAAAACAACACCGCACACAGTATCTATAGTGCTCACATGTTATGGTAGACATGACCAGGGTTTATCGTGATGAGCACCATCTTACCCGGAAGCGTTTTGTTTAATACCATTTGAGCGAATAGCTACCCAAATGACACGAATCGGAGGTGCGTGGCTAAAGCGTTTATATGTGCTGTTCAGAAGACGTGTCAGTTTCAATGATGATCCAAATTGGCATAGATCGGTGAGGGATCTCAGTTTAGCTGGAGGAAATACGCCTACTTAAACTTAATACCATCGGTCACGTCATCGCTGTGAGGCAGTCGACACCATTTTTTTTTTGCGACGGTCTATTAGAGCAAGGTTTGGTCAGCCTATCGCGCGAAGTACCTTTTAGAGCAAGTAGGTTTTGCCGATGGTTGCCACAAACACCAATATGATGCCTTGAAATTCTTCCGCTGAGCTGCTTATGATATTAGCGAGGGGTATTCCACTATCTTCCGCATGCATTAATCTTACTTACACTTACTGACTTATTTGCATAGCTACTGACTGACAGAGTGGCGTCGATCCTTTCCGAGTAGCAAGCTCTGATATGTATGACGAACATGCGAATCCATATCAATATAGGCAGATTGTCATATCGTAGTGGTCTTTAGATTTGAATCAAATAGTAGCTCATGTACGTTAGATGCTGTATGCTCGCCACTACTTATCAGCTTGGCGTGTTGTTTGATATGTCCGTGCATAGCTGATTTCGTAAGCTCGTCGGCGCCACGCTCTCGCGGTAGCCAAAGCACATTGAGTCACTGTCGCTTTCTCGGTACTTTTGCGTCATGGTGCTGGCTTACTGTGCTTACGCGTCTAATGAAATAGCCTATATGACTCAGCGCGTCACTAACTGGGCACAGGTCATACCGCGGCGATACAGGCCAGCTGACCGCGTGTCGGTTGGCGATATATATGCGCGCGGCGGGAACTCCTTATAATCATTATCGCGACCATTATGGACAGGACACTAAAATACAGTACTCTGCACATCGATCTGCCACGTCTACCTGTATGGTCTGCACTACGGCACATCTATGTAGAGAGCAACGTTTTCGCAGGCATAGTATGGTTTATAACCGCTAGTATCAGCCGATGGTCACCCAAACGATCACGTCCACCCCTCCAAATGGCTCGCTGAGCGCTTCGTAATATCAGAAAGTACGAAAGGGCGTGTACTCAATGTTCGCTGACTCGCTTTAACTAATCGGATTGACATTAATAATAAATTGCGTCTTCTATTTCTGGCATGATAGGATGAACGCCATTGACTTACTTACTGACTGATAACGTAGCATAGATCCTTTTCCAAGTGGCATTTACTGGCTCCAACATGTACGTCTGTAAGCAGGGGTCCTATGATATATACACGCGCGACGGGTGCGCCTTATAGCCATCCGCGACTCAACCATCTCTTATCTCGACCATTATGGACAGGGCACTAAAGTATAGTACGGCGTACAGACACATCGACCTGCCAAGCACACCTGGTCAACACTACCGCACACTTCCTCACGTCCATGTAGACAGCAACTTATTTTTCGCGCGTTGTGCTAACTCAATACTGTATATTTAATTTCGAGTGCGCATTAGTGTGATATACGCTATGAGCGTTGGTGGTACATATAGCATGATTTAGCTTGTGTCCAAATGAGTGAGTGTACTTGCCGTCTACGGTGACGCGTATGCAGATAGGGGCGGCCAGCTTGCAGAGGTACACAGTAGATACCGTGCGCTAAATATTATTTGAAACGCGCTACGCTATTTAGATGTGTCAACACTACTGACTGCGCCATAGGCAGATTACCGTATGTGCGGCCCCAAACCTCGAGCTGTCAGCCAATATACTAAATAGAAAGATAGGTAGGAAAATGGGGACCTAAAAGAGCATATTTTTCCAATTACTTTCTCTTCTGCTGTTTGTATTGCTCGATGTACCTGGCGTTTCTGGCGGTCAGCTTGCGAGGGCGGCAGAGCCTTCTTTCTTCTTGAGGTACCGGTCAGGACCCATCGCCTTCTTGACGTTCGCCAGGCTTTCCTGGCGGCGCACTTCGGCCGAATCAGGTGGTGGGGGCTTTTCCTCCCAGAACTCAACCGCCTTTGGGCCGTTCTCGCAGGCAAAACAGCGCCGCACGATGTCCCGCCCGCTGATTGTACGGAACGCGTAGCCGTACTGCAGCTTCCCGCAGCAGACGCAGCGCGCCCGGACATCCGTCGTAGACCGCTGCGGGTTCAGCAGAAGCGGGTCAATCTTCGCCTCGCATTGCTTGCACGTAGGGCCCACCATTTTGCAAACTGTGAGTAAGTAAGCAACATATATTATTTTAACCAATTACTTGCGTCCAAATATTAGCCAATAGCACGGTAATGTAAGGCTGGTGTTTATTATTAAGCAACATATTAAAATGTTTTAAATATTACTATTTTGCTTTAATAGTAATACTATCAGATTTTTTAGCAAATACATACTTTACATGCAATAAAAGTGACTAAAAGACTATGTACCGTGCGCGCATGCATTCGTCGGGTGGGGTGCACGGGAGCAGATAGCGCAATGACCGTGCGGCCGCGCGCCTTCATTGCACGGTGGTAGTGGTGAGTGCCAGGTGACGTAAAATATATATATATATATATGTTCGCAAAGTCCCTACAAAAAGCGCTGGTCGTGAAGCCTACTTTAATATTAAAAAATACTATCGTCTCTACTTTAGATAGTGTGTGGAAAATAGCATCGCCTAGCTCTTACAAATGCGGTCTGTGAAGCTTATATTAATATCGTCTCTACTTTGAAAATTGTGTGGAAAATAGCATCGCCGAGCTCTTACAAATGCGGCCTGTGAAGCTTATATTAGTAATATTAATACTATTAATATCGTCTTTACTTCGAAAAGTGTGTGGTAAATAATATCCCTGCGCTCTTACAAAATACTGGTCTGTGAAGTCTACATAAATAATATTACATATCTCTAAAAAGTGTGCAGAGCTCTTAGAAAATAAAGGGGTTACTGTGCCCGATTTGCAGTACATACGACAGGTTTTGCGTAGCTGAACGCAATAATCAAGTATCTGCTGGCTGTTTGCAACCAATCGATGCGTTTCGTGCTCGGCAGAAATGTTTACCTTACGTCCAATCGCGAGGGAGAGAGGCGGTCTGATCGTGCGACAGATCCAGTCAGTGTCGCAGGTCGGCAGGTATTGCCCAATCAGGGCGCGAGTTAATTGTGTCACGCTTTTGGATATATTTGTAATTTTGGCATAGTTAGGTCTAATCAGAAACATAGGCGCGGTCGGTAGGATGGGAGGAAACTGTATAAGACAGGCCAAGTGTAGCCATGCGAAAAGGCAGGAAAAAGCAGCAAGACGGGGAATGCGACGGACTGACGGACGGACAGACCGACAGGTTACAAGGTTAGAAGCGGGGAGACTAGCGGTCTGGGCGTCCGCTTCGCGGACGCTAGGGCATGGTTGGTTGGTGTAGAGAGGGCCGACCACCTCCGCTGCGCTGCGGTGGGCTTATATTTTCTACTTAGAGCGAAGCTACATATAAAAAAATGTGTACTGTGATCTACTTATGTCACGGTTCAAACCAACAGTGCGCACAATTTTCTCAGTGTTCACGTGTTATGATAGACTTGACCAGGGCTTAACGTGATCTGCAAGATGAGAACTATCTTATCCGAGAAGGTTCTGTCGGAGTTCTCATTTTAAGCATTGCTCCCAAAATAACACGAATCGGAGGCGCGCGTGGTTGCAAAGCTCATATAAGCTGTACGGAAGACGAGTCAGTATCAATGATGCTACGAAATATGCGTAGATCGGTGAGGAATCCCAGTGTAGCTGGAGTAAATACGCCTACTCACACATATTACCCATCTGCACGTCTTCGCCGTGAGGCAGTCGACACATATCATCGATTGCGACGGTCGAATAGAGCAATGGTAATCAGCTCCGCGCGCGAAGTCTCTTTTAGGATATGTAGTATTTGCCGATGGTCGCCACAAACACCAATATTATGCTTTGAAATTATTCTGCTGAGCTGTTTGTGATGTTACTAAAGGGTATTTCCACTATCTTCCGCATGCATTTATCTTACTTGCATAGCTGACGTACTTTCGGACTTATTTGCATAGCTACTGACTAACAGAGTGGCGTAAATCCTTTCCAACTGACATTTTACTGGGACCGATATGTACGACAAACATACGAAGATATATGGCTGTAGGCAGAGTATCTGATCGTAGTGATGCTTAGACTTGATTTGAATAATAGTTCATGTACATTAGATGGAGTACTTTCGCTGCCTACTTATCCGCTCGGCGTGCTATTTGATGTGTCCGTGCATATATCGCAAGGTCGTTAATGAGTGTATTTGCCACGCGCTCGTGATAGTTCAACCTATGCATGGGGTCACTGTTTCTTTATCGTACTTTTGCATCGTGGTGCTAGCTTTCTGCGCCTACACTTCTGATGGATCAGTCTATATGCCCAAGCGCGCCACTAACTGGACGTAGGTCATAACCGCGGTGATACAGGCAAGCTGACCGCGCGTATGTAGGTAGTAGTCAACGCGAAATATGCGCGCGGCGGGTACATCTTATAATCATTCGCGACTCAACCGGACTCTCGTCTCGACCATTATACACAGGAAACTAAAATACAGAACTGCGTACAGGCACATCGACTTGCGACGACACCTGTATGGTCAGCACTACCATAGACGTGCTTCTGTCTATGTCGACAGCAACTTATTGGTCGGTGCATAGTGCTCACTCTATACTGAAGCTTACACTCGTGAGCGCACATTAATGAAATATGCGCTGTGAGCGTTGGTGGTACAGATAGCATGGTTTTGCGTGTGCCCACGTGAGCGAGTGTACATGCCATCTACGGTGACGCGTATGCGGATAGGAGCCACCAACTTGCAGCGGTGCACAGTTGATTCCATGTCTAATTATTTTTTTAAGCGCGCTACGCTCTGTAGGTGCGTCAACACCATAGTCAGCTTACCGTATGTGCGGCCCCAAACCCCGCACCGTCACTCAGTATACTAAATACAAAAATAGGTAGGAAAAGGTCTAAAAGGGTATACTTACCAATTACTTGCTCTTCTGCTGCTTCTTTTGCTCGATGTACGGGCGGTCAGCTTGCGAAGGTGGCTGCGCCTCTTTTTCTTCTTGGGGTACCAGTCAGGACCCATCGCCTTCTTGACGTTCGCCAGGCTTTCCTGGCGGCGCACATCGGCCGAATCAGGTGGTGGGGGCTTTTCCTCCCAAAACTCAACCGCTTTTTGGGCCGTTCTCGCAGGCAATACAGCGCCGCACGATGTCCCGCCCGCTGATTGTACGGAATGCGTAGCCGTACTGCAGCTTCCCGCAGCAGACGCAGCGCGCTCGGGGATCCGTCGTAGACCGCTGCGGGTTCAGCAGAAGCAGGTCAATATATGCCTTGCACGTGGTCCTGCAAACTGTGAGTAAGCTAACAAAATTTATTTGTATTTACCAATTACGTGCGTCAAAATATTAGCCATTAGCACGGTAATATAAAGCTGGTATTTATTATTAGGCAAAATATTAGAATGTTTTATAGTATTACTACGTATTTGCTATATTAATAATAATATCAAATTTTCTAAACAAATACATACTTTACATGCAATATAAATTGACTAAAACAGTTATCTATCGTGCGCGCATGCATTCGTCGGGTACGGTGCACGGGAGTAGATACCGCTATGACCGTGCAGCCGCGCGCCTTCATTGCACGGTGGCAGTGTTGAGTGCGATCCCTATGGCTCAATACGGTGCTGCTGCTTCTTCGTCAAGTACCAGGTGAAGTAAAAAAAATATATATTCGCAAAGTCCCTCCAAAAAGCGCTGGCTGTGAGGCCTACTTTAATATTAAAAAATACTATCGTCTCTACTTTAGAAAGTCTGTGGAAAATAGCATCGCCGAGCTCTTACAAATGCGGCCTGTGAAGCTTATATTAATATCGTCTTTACTTTGAAAAGTGTGTGGAAAATAGCATCCCAGAGCTCTTACAAAATAATGGTCTGTGAAGTCTACATTAATAATAATAAATTTCTCTATTTGAGAAGTGTGCAGAGCGCTTAGAAAATAAAGTGGTTACTGTGCCCGATTTGCAGTACATACGACAGGTTTTGCGTAGCTGAACGCAATAATCAAGTATCTGCTGGCTGTTTGCAACCAATCGATGCGTTTCGTGCTCGGCAGAAATGTTTACCTTACGTCCAATCGCGAGGGAGAGAGGCGGTCTGATCGTGCGACAGATCCAGTCAGTGTCGCAGGTCGGCAGGTATTGCCCAATCAGGGCGCGAGTTAATTGTGTCACGCTTTTGGATATATTTGTAATTTTGGCATAGTTAGGTCTAATCAGAAACATAGGCGCGGTCGGTAGGATGGGAGGAAACTGTATAAGACAGGCCAAGTGTAGCCATGCGAAAAGGCAGGAGAAAGCAGCAAGACGGGGAATGCGACGGACTGACGGACGGACAGACCGACAGGTTACAAGGTTAGAAGCGGAGCGACTAGCGGTCTGGGCGTCCGCTCCGCGGACGCTAGGGCATGGCTGGTTGGTGTAGAGAGGGCCGACCCCCTTCGCTGCGCTGCGGTGGGCTTAGAATTTCTACTCAAAGCGAAGCAACATATCGTACTTGTATACTGTGATCTACTTATGCTACGTTCCAAAACAACACCGCACACAGTATCTATAGTGCTCACATGTTATGGTAGACATGACCAGGGTTTATCGTGATCTGCAAGATGAGCACCATCTTAGCCGGGAGGGTTTTGTCTATAATCTCATTTGAGCGCATAGCTCCCAAAATGTCACGAATCGGAGGCGCGCGTGGTTGCAACGCTAGTATATGCTGTACGGAAGACGGGTCAGTATCAATGATGCTACGAAACATGCGTAGATCGGTGAGGAATCCCAGTGTAGCTGGCGTAAAAACGCCTACTCAATCATATTTCCATCTGCACGTCATCGCCGTGAGGCAGTCGACATACATCATCGATTGCGACGGTCTAATAGAGCAATGTTAATCAGCTCCTCGCGCGAAGTATCTTTTAGGATAGGTAGTATATGCCGATGGTCGCCACAAACATCAATATTATGCTTTGAAATTATTCTGCTGAGCTGTTTGTGATGTTACTGAAGGGTATTTCCACTATCTTCCGCATGAATTTATCTTACTTGCATAGCTGACGTACTTTCTGACTTATTGGCATAGCTACCCATGGCGGCAGTCGTGGGTAACGCAGTCCATGACAATCCAGCAGGGAGACTCCACGTCATCGTGTTTCGTGGGGAACAAATTTCAGACCAGGGATTCGTTGACGACGACGAGCAGACAGACGGATCTGAAGCTGACAATGATAAACGACCGTCGAACCGCCGTGTGTTCCTGGGACTGCGCTTGGTAACTGACGGTAAGACTAACGTGTATGCTCCAACGTCGTCAGCCAACTGCGTCACTCGAACACGCACATGCGACCCGGACGAAGCTCGGAATCCCAAATGGAACTCCAAGCACGAG